>NW_022605581.1:972249-975308 GCF_008692095.1 Etheostoma spectabile | reverse complement strand
GGGGGGGGGAGACACACACAGTCCCATTCATCAGCTAATCACAAGAAGACAAAAGCAAACCGCATACCCGTGGTCCCTGGTCGCCTTGATCCCCCTGCAGAAGGCAAGAAAAAGAATTTGTCTTGAAATACAAGAGGTCAGACACACACTGAACACCCACACAGTGCTAATAATAAACCGAGACTCACACCGAAATCACTGAGGCATAATCAAGAACACATTGATAAAGAAAAAGGAACCGAGCCATTCGTTGCGGGTTGAGAGTAAAATCACTTATGATAACATGGACTGACATGAAATGAGTATGAGAGAAAGAGAGCAGTGGTATGAGGTTTGGTGGCTTTGGTAAGGGGGGGGGGGGGGGGGGGGGGGGGGGGGGGGGGGTAAGCAATGCGAACTGCATTGCCAGGCCAGATGTTATGCCCTAGAGATCTTTGGCTATCTGCCTTCTTTTGGGGGTAGATCTCTGTGGACAGAGCTCGTTCCTGAAGGAGAAAATCAACCTGCATGGTGAAGACTGCGGGTTTATCACATTACAGCGAAACCCAATGAAAAGCCAAACTTTTGTTTGAAACAAGTGAAGGAAGACCGAATGTTGGACACTGAATTAGAAGCGTAATCCGTCTGGAATCTGATCTGATCTGCACTCCGCACTCCGCAGTTACAAATTGAGCCGTAGCAGTAAAAGCAGCCCAACAATTTATCACACATGGATGGGAGTTTTGCTCAAACTAACTTCAATGGAATGCCTGGGCAATTTCAAATAAAACAGCTCTCCGAATTTTTGTAATTTTTCATTGGGCGGTCGTTCCGAAACCCGGAGTTAATGGGGAAACCGGCCACACTGATGCGCGCTGTACTCGTCTTGGGTGGGTGGGATACACACAGTTGGTTTTCCTTTCATTAAACATGAGAGACATGGCATCTAATCAGCGAGACTGGGTTATTCACGACGTTCATAACGGACGCTCGACAGCCATCTACACCTGGTTTTCTAAGCCAAAGCTTATGGGTTCCAGTTCATATTTTGAGGGGCACCAAATAAGAGATCTTACTATTATCATCTGTTACCAAAGACTGCGACTTGATGCAGATGACAACTGTTTTTCTGTGTTTAACTTTAGCTCTGGTTAGCACTCTCACGCCATTTCATTTTATGTCTTGTATTTTACAGCGCCATAATCCTTTAAATATAATGGCTTACGTCCAAACTGCACACTTCATACAAAGTATGAATAAATACTGCATCTATTCAATGATGGCCTGTAAAACAGAACAGATCTCTCCCAGTGGCATTTTATAAGTATGAGCTTATTTGTTTCAATGATGAGGGACTAAAGGCACTTTAGTAACTCTGGTGTGAATCATGGGATGTTATTTTAGTCTTTTAAAGCAAAGTCACAGGGACACATTTGTCCCAGAGTCCTGCAGACTTTTAAAGAGACAGAGCGGTTGTTTTGCACGCTCCGCTGCTTTTTTATGGAGGAACGCTCAGCGAGGCGTTTAAGGGCTCCGACTCGGGCTCTCAGTCTCGCTTTCAGTCATTAATGTTCAGTGCTGTGGCTTTGTGAACGACAGGAGAATTGAAAATATTCCAAATGAGTGCCGCAAACGCAAAACGACACTCTTTATGGAGAAATTAACAGTAAGCAGAGGAAAAACAAATAATTACTTAATTGTCTTCACCCCGCAAGACTGTATGATGGATTGGCTATTAAAGACTAAAATGTCACCTTTCTTCATGGGTTAGTTGACATATTGGAAAAATAAAAGGTATTTATTTCTTGGTGAGAAGTATATGAGAAGATTGATACCACTCTCATGTTTATGTATGAATCTGGAGCCAGCAGCCGGTTATGGGTTATTACAGAAACAGAGGGACACAGCTAGTGTTGCTGGACATATTTTGTCCCGCTGAACAGAACCAGGCGGTTTGTCCTCTGCTTCCTCTCTTTATGCTAAACTAAGCCAAGCTAACCAGCTGCTGGCTCTAGCTTAGCATTCAGATATGAGAGTGTTTTCAAACTTTAATCAAACTTTTGACAGAATTTAAAAAAGCGGATTTCCATAATGCTGAACTAAGTGGTTGAACAGAATATCTGAGTAGATCAACAGCATACCAATTAATATATTAAACTCAATTTAAAAAAATTAATTAAAAAAGTGACTCACCTTCTCACCCTTGGGACCTGGAGGGCCCTGCGAAGAGAGGATAAAATCCATTTAAGTTACTTGGAATCATTGCAGTGCCATGGCACTCTTTGGTAAGATCCAATACACAACAACTGTAAAACCAGTGTGACCAATCAACAACCAGAGCCGCTTGGCGAGGCGTTAACCTCGGGAATTAAGAGGGAGTAGGCAAAATCAAAAGATCAACAAATAAGAGTTTTGATGAAACTAACACGCGTCACTTTTTGACATCTCTTTTAGCATTTGATTAAAATGCCCTGTCACAGACTGGTTATGCATTGTAGACGCCAGGGCTTGAACAAACATTCAATTAAAACCCAAAACAAGCCCAAATCAAGTCTATGTTTACTGAGAGGATCAAATCTAGCAATCTCCAACCAAGTGTTGGCAAGCGCATTGTAAAAACGTGTGCAACACTTCTTTTTTTTTTCCTTTTCTTGTGAGGCATCCAACTTCTGTCAATCAACAAGCAGGGGCTCCTGGGTGGGCCCTGGGAAAAAAAATCATTAGAGGATTTGATAATGATGTGTGCATTCATATACTGGTGCCTGATGAGGATGTGCTAAAAAACTCAATTTGGAACATTGATGTTGAAGGATGAAGCACAGCGTGCTGGGCTCGCTTTCTTCCTCTGAGGTCGCACTTTTGGAAAAAAGTCAGCTTTGGAAAAATGAGTATTAGATCAGTGTCACTGACCGCCCGCCCGCTTAGCAACAAAGTTCCTGAGAAGGATCGCTGTGCTATGTATACTGATGCTAATCTGGGTTTCACATGAAAAGCTGTCACACATATTTTAGAGCTCAACAGACTTTTTTTCCTGGTAGAAAATAAGTTGGATGAATCTTTTACAATCACTTCCAAGGTTT
>NW_022605581.1:965929-972239 GCF_008692095.1 Etheostoma spectabile | reverse complement strand
GCCTCTCTTCTAATCATTGATTTTGTAACTGCCAAAAGGTGTCGCACGTCTTCAGGTGAAAAGAACAAGTTGTTCAGCTGTCACCAGCACGGTAATAGCTCTGCAGGTCTTGCTTTGCCAGGCCAGTCCCGGTCCAACATGGTTTGCTCCCAAAGATATCAGACACACAGAGAAATATACGCTGACACTAATCCATAGATTGATAGCATTAGTGTAAGACCTGTATTTGGTCCTGAACGGCCTCCAGTGACCCAGAATAGCAGGTTTTGCAGACACAGACATTGGAACACAAAAGCACGGTCTACTCCTAAAATGCTCCAGAGGTAGTCCAGCAGGTTTTCTAAGCCAAGTTCTACCACGCCGCTGTAAGGAGAGTGAGTTGTTGCCTGCTCACTGCCATGGGGTATTACTTCTAATCCACAGCTTTTTGCGTATGAATAGCAGTGCATGTGTTCCCAACTGTACCCGCACTGGGCCCAGATTGCCTTGGTCATGATTATGAACCTGCACATCGAACTAATGCAGTGCATCTTCCCCGTTTATTCAAATATGAGGCAACTGTGTTTGCTTCAACAATCCCAGACAAAAGCTGATGGGAAATGAAACTATAAGATATACACATGTAAGGAGGTGGTCCTGCTGCTTACTTGTAAACACAAAATGCACCATTATGAAAACAATGTTTCCCATTGCGGTTCCCATGGGGGCAATATAACAGACGCACCATGTTGGAATCAAATGTGAGTTTGACTTTTATAAGGATGTAGATGCATTCCAGAGAGGTTAATAAGTTTCCAGCATGTTCGTGAAAATGGAAGGCAGCTAAAAATGACAAAATAAAAATCGGTGCAGGCTTGTTGTTGTGGAGGAAAATTGCCCTGGGACAATTGTAGACGAATGACAAGCTGTTACTGCAAACATATGAGTGGCTGCAACAAAGAAAGGCATTCCCGCTGCAGCTCTTTGCACAAGGCTGCTCAACGCACTGGCACTGAGAAGGACAAATAGTTGGCACCGCAAAGGCTAAATGACTGGGCACCGTGCGTTTGTGGAAAGAAATGAAAACTCAGCTTTATATGATTTAGCATTTCAATGAATCCAGATTGGTTCATGACAAGTACATCAACATTGGGAAACATGATCAGATCCACGCTGAACTACCATAATAGAGCAACAAAAAAAAAAAAAGCAGGTCTACATTTTGTTTGTGAGGGGATAAATAAGGAAAATGGGTCCCAGGTGTTGGATGATTTGTACGGTAGATATCGCAGGCAAATGGGATTGATTAACTAAGTCAGTGGTTCCCAAAACTGTTTGATACTACAGTATATTCTTCCAAAAATAAAAAGTACCTCTTCCCCAGCACTGCCATTTATTTTAAACATTACTTGCAGCTCACAATTTACTCTGTTCATCCACAACTATAAGCTATTTATGCTATTTATTGATACCTAGCAACTGCAGACCTACACCCCTATACAACTAAGTACTGCTGTCCCAAATTTAAGCTCAATATCACCGATGATATGTATGTTTTGATTACCCTATCATGCTTAAACTGCACCAATCAAATCCAATCACTTGGTAACTACACTCGGCATTTTCTTGGGAGATTTATACTCCCGCACAAAGCGCTCGTTCATTTAGCTCTTCCATCTGGTCGTACAGCATGTGGAAATGATTTTGCTGCTGCACCTGCTCATTATACTGCCCATCATTTGCACATCACTTGCACAGACAGCAACCACTGGAGCTTTTCCAGAAGCCAGTACAGTGAGGGTCTTTTATAGAGACTATTAAACAGCTCTCCTCTTTTGAAAAGACTGTTTCAAAAGGAGCGAACTGTACTACAGTAGATCTGCAGCGGGTGTCTCTTGTCAAGCGTTCTCTGCAGCTTTGTGGTTTCAGTCCGCCCCCTAGAAGGTTTCCAATCAGCACCTGTGTACGCTTTTTACGTCTTTTCACAGCTTCTGCTGTGGCAGCCCTCCGTGGCTCATCCGGCTGCCTCCGTTTCATCAAACCTTTTCACTTTGTTGAGCACGATTCCCCCTCCATAGTGCCTTCAATCCAGATTACACTTGATTCTTGAACGGCCACATGCATGTCTCAAAAACTGCAAAGGAACAGTTTGACATTTCGGGGAATCCAATTCATGTTCCTGCTAAAAGTAGGATGATTGGCTCATATCTGTAAGGTAAATATGACGCTACCACCAGCAGCAGGTTACCTTAGGTCAGCTTAACATCCAGAAAAGGTGTGCCTGGCTCAGTCCAAAAGTAACAAAAGGTTGTTTTTGTTCGGGACAGAGGAACGTCTCATCGGTGTGAGGTTGCTAGCTATTCAGCGGAGACTCACCGGAAGTTACAGCAACAGCTCTAGAAATATTCTAGCCTGTCACCCCCTGTAAAACCTGCTGTTATTACACTTTTGGTTTTATACAAATTAAACAAATCAGATACGATGTGATCGGTGAGCTTTAGAGTTCCTCGTTGGACCTTTGGACAGAGCCGGGCTAGCCCTTCCCCCCGGTTTCCAGTCATTATGCTAAGCTAAACTAAGTGCTAAGAGTGGAATCAATCTTCTCATGTGATGTTTAGCAAGACAACAAATAAGCCTATTTCCTGAAATGTCAAACTATTCCTTTAACAGATTTCGATATAGCAGCTAAATTGACAGAAAAAGACTTTTCGCTGTCACTGTAGGGGCGGGAACAATTCTTTCCAGAAGACCTCTTAAAAGATAAGTCCCTGTAAGAGACTTGAAAACTCCTAAACATGTCTGTCATAAGTGTGGCGATGAAGGGAATGAAGTTGCCTCACAGCTGAAGCACTTTATCCACTTATTGAAAATGACACTTATCACATTGATGTTAAGCCTCACATCTTCTGCTGCTTAACGCTGGGCAAACTTATGTCAGGCTTCCATCATGAGATGATTTTTAACAGAACATCCTGTGTGCATATTGTCGAGTTATGGTGGACCACTGGATCAGGTTTAAGCTTCTTTCTATCCGTGTACATGTTAAGCTTCTCGTTCGAAGCCAAACCGTGACCACTGTCTCCTGCAATGGCCTGAATGAGCTGTTGGTATGGAGAAAAAAAACGAAGAGGAAACCCTCTGCCACCTTTAAAACTGAGTGGGAGGAGAAATATGGGAAGGGCTGCAGGGAAATATAAAAAGGCAAAGGGAACTGGGGCCAAACCCACGAGCAACATGAACACTGCCATTCAAATCTGACATTGGAAGTTACTTCACTTCACATTACAAGAAAAGAGCAAATGATGTTTAATAAAATGATCCTGGCACCGAGGTCCATTTCATATGAGGCTGCTGCAGGGCTGATTATCAGGAGGTGAAAATATTGCACAACTGGGTTTTCCTGTGTTGCTCTGTCTTCGATTGTAAGGCGTTTAGACGCATTCCATCCTGAATTTAGTGCTTGTATAGCTCCCTGTACTTTATATATTTTGACGTGTGAAACCTATAAACACAAGTCCTGCTGTAGTATAGATGATCTGGTTTCTGTAGTTTCATATGCTATGCCAAATTATGTATGTCCTTCTAAGATGCCTCTGCTGCTTTTCATTTCGGATCAATAAAGTGCCTAAATGTCTATTTAGGGTTCTTTTGTGTTAGCCCGGGCAGGTTGGATGAGGTATCTCACCCCGTGACCTAAGTATGGAACAATGGGCACGTGATAAGAGGTAGTACTGTATAGGGGGTGATGGTAACCTGCCAATGAGCTAAAGATATAATAAAATATAATTCTGTTTGCTTAACAGAAAACCCCCACAAACAGTTTATCAGCTCAGGAATGACCTGTTTGGCTGATATGGTTTATGTTTTCAACCTACAGTGCTGGTTCGCTGTAAGTTCATGTACGGAGCTGACTTTGACATCCGATTTAACGCCACATTGTTTGTTTTTTTATATAATGTGATTGCATTGAAAACATTCAAATAAATAAACATTCATCGCCATTGTTAGCCACAAGACAAAGTTGTCTTGTGAAGACACGTAGTTGAAGACACTGAATATCCAATCTTTACATTCCTCCTCTTCTATGATTTGCTAAAACATGATGGATGAAAGCTTGCCAGTGCTCGCCTGACGGTGCGGCGCGAGGCGAGGGCCTGGCTCGCGTCCATAGCTTTCGCTGTTGTTGACACGGGGGGAGTAATTCTCGTGGGTTTGGCTGCCAGCTTCTGGTGCAATCTTGTGAAGTAATCTACCTAATCCACTAGATGCAAAAACAATCAGGACCAGTGGATCTGCGTGTAACCTCTGTCTGGACTCGGCTGTATTAGTTTTCATCGTAGTGACCTGTTAAATGTATTGAGGTCCAGAACATCAATCCATCAAACGGAGCTCACATCCGCGTTGTGGATCCTGGGCCAACGGGGCTGGCAGCAGTTGCTGTAGCCCCCGAACTGCCGACCACATGGATCCAATCATCTCACCCCGGAGCGCTGGCATCTCTGAGAGCGCGGGCCAACAACTACCGCTTTTACAACCGCTCCTTTACGGGTGTACGGCTTTCTCACACAGCTACACAATATTAATGAACGCGTGTACACAGGAAGTTTTGCAAAGCAATCCTCCAGGCACCAAGTGTTGGCAGGGACTGAAGTCAGGAGGGGGGGGGGGGGCCAGAGTAAAGGGTTTGAAAAGGACCAAACCCTGACTTACGCACTTCACACAGGAAAGCGATTCATCGTGTTTGCCTCAAATTCTACTATAAAGATCTAGATCCCGCAGCAGTCTGGATTAAGTCTGACCTGGCTGATTCAAAGGAATAATTGACATTTTGGGACATATTGTATGCTTGAGTGTTTTCCCAAAAGTGCTGAGCTCTTCGATTAAAGATTTCGATCTAACAGCCGTGACGTGTTTTGTTTTTTTTTGCACTAGGGAAGGAAAATAATTTAGCATTCATTCTCTCACAATATTTCCAATAACCTCTTTACCCGGGACAGTTGAAACATCCCATCTGGAAACGCAAATATTATCAATTGCACAAATGCAAGAGTGGAAATAGAGAAATATTGGCAAAATGCACATTTAACCATTTGAAGTTAAAGGCCTGCTGTGGGCATCACTGGATGTGAAATCTTCTCAATTTCAAACAATCTGTAAACGAGTGAAAGATATCCAGTAAAAACATATCTATACGCACACCTCCATCTGTTGGTTCTGCATGGGAACCCTCAGTCATATTGCCATGGGCCCTGGGGGGAGCTTTTTTTCTCTGTTTCAGGAAACTAATGGAGGACAGGGATGGGAGTAATCAGAGCAGAATGGGCAGGGACGGACGACCACAAGTGGCTGGTGCTCGTCGGGGGAATCTGGACGCAGAGGTTAGGCAGGGATAGGAAAACCGCACTGGAAAACTGACTTGGGAATGGCATCTGGTTCCCATATCCACAGTGTATCCCAATTAGCCGGCATAAAATGACTTTAGTGTGTGTGTGTGTGTGTGTGTGTGTGTGTGTGTGTGTGTGCGCACACGCTTTTTGTTATGTGTTGGATGTTCTTGTGGGAGCAGGGACGCTGTGATCTGGGGAAAGTGAAACTGACGGAGCGACTGGTTCGAGGAGTACAGTGTCAGGATGCAAATCCAACATGGAGGAGACACTTCTTCACAATCTCAGTGAGGAAAGGTCTCCTCATTCCTGAAGGGGGGGGGGGGGGGGACACGACACAGGATTTAAACCAAATTGAATCCATAAAAAGCCGAACATCGAAGCCAATTTATTTTTCTGCACAATGCGTAAGCACATTTCTGACCCACAAAATTCTTATCCTGGATTTAAAATGTTGACTAAGGGACAAGGGTTCCAGTTGGAAAAGGATTTATTTCACTTCTTCTTCTGTTGATTCAATTAGAACCACATAGTGGCAGCCCTACATCGTTTGATGTTATGAGCGGGAGGAAAATTCCTCTCACTCAAAAAGCTGTCTAGCTTTTTTCTCACAACTGCGAGCTTTACATTCATACTGTGCTAAGTGTCCTAGCATGAAAAGCTAATGACAGTCAGGTTCCCCATTGTGAACTATTCACTGCTTCAAACCACTGTGATTGTAGCGAACACTTGGCCCCACCGCTGCCTTTCCTCATCTACTGACAGACAAGTGCTGCTGATAGGAACAGCGTGAGCAGAGGACTGGCATCTAAAAAAGGTCAAACTCTTAAAGTTGTCACATCCAGGGTAAGGGGACCAGATTTCTCAGACAAAATACGGGGACATTTTCAGCTCAGAAACGGATTTACCTCCAAAACACGTCGGGTTTTTTATTTTTTGTAAAACTT
>NW_022605581.1:965080-965919 GCF_008692095.1 Etheostoma spectabile | reverse complement strand
CAGTAGACCTAGAGCTGTTTCCCCCCAACAGACACCATGATGGAAAGGATTTCTAAGGAGGTCGACCTTTCTGTTAAAGATTAAGATCCTTTTTTAAAACGTAAAAGTCCGCGAAATTGCGTTGGCTAAACCCACCAGACTCCATGTAAATAATCAGTGATTTTAGCATCGTAAAACACGGCTTGCTGAAACATCTCTGAGCTTGTCTGGAGCGACTATCGGCTCCGTTTGGTAATGTTTTCTTTCTTTTAATCCAATTTCGGGTCTGTCAGTCACAGTGAAAACCGAGACAGTCCCTGGTTTTGGTGACCTGTCCCCGGCTGGATCTGTCCCCGGAAACCGGGGACGTCTGGTCACCCTAATCCAGGGCCAGTAGGCCTCCTCGGGCACCACTGCCCTCATGATCCCAAGTGACCACTGTCATGTCGGATAGCTCTGCTTGCGGCCTCTTCAGTGCCAAAGTCTGTGTGTGTGTCTCTGCTCGGATTTGAAACAGTTAATGGCCATGTTTCTGTTTCCCCAACATGCATCAGAGCAATAGTTCCAAATTGACGCAACATCGGCGCATGCAGGGCGTCCTTCGACTCTAACTAGAGTCTCACTTTAGATAAACTGTCCCCTTTCTTCACTTCCATAGGGCAAAAGTGATCAAAGTCCAGCTGGACTATGTTTTATTCACAGGTGTGGAGCTGCGGTGCATAACAGATGCAGGAGGAAGAGTTGAGGGTGCTGGTGCTCCTCTGCTTCACCCCCACACTGCCTCTAATCCCTGTAACACAGCTGCATAATTCATACGTTGTGACAGATCCTCCTCTGGAATCTCAGCTTGTGAAGCTGGG
>NW_022605581.1:956871-965070 GCF_008692095.1 Etheostoma spectabile | reverse complement strand
TGGAATCTACTTGTCAAATACAGACACAGCTTTATTTACCTCTTTGAAAACATGAACTCTTGCATGTGCTGTACTGTAACTGGCCTGGCTTTAGACTCCAGTGGGGTGCAAAGGCACGCTGAAGTAGGGTTGATATTTCTTGCATCACGATCCAATAACTAACCCCCTTCCTTCCTTCCTTCCTTCAGGCTTGTCTCTTTCTCTGTCTGTATCATTTTAATCAAGCACGGCGAACAGTCTGCGCAACATCAAAAAAGTCCAGTCGGCAGGTGGCGTTGGTGGGTAACGGAGAGCAGCCTCGGGGACGGTGTTTCACGCTTGATTGGTGGTAAATGATGCGCGCACACAGTGGTTGGCGTTGGGGTTGGTGTTTTGACACGGACCGCCCTTGGAGAGCCGCAGAAAGACGAGGAGAGAAGATTTTTTTTTAACCCTCATGATGACCCGTTTTCAGTTAATTCTTTCTTTTTTGTCCCAAAAAATGGACTAAAAATATCAAAAAAAACATGAAAAAAAGCACCGAAAACATTGAAAAAGTGACCAAAATTTTTGTTTTTTTCATGGTAGATGGGAAGACAACACAAGGGTTAAATGACAAGCAAAGTCCTGATAATTCTTGCCTCAGCTGTCAACTCACAGATTTTAATAACCTTCGTGTAGAGTGACTGGTTTCAGGGGCAAAAAAAAAATACTATTCATGTAAATGATGCAAAAGTTGAAAATCCCCTCCACCCATACCTGTAACATGTCTACCTTAACCCTTGTGTTGTCTTCCCATCATCCATGAAAAAAAAAAAGCCTTTTTGGTCACTTTTTTTCAACATTATTATCATTTCTTTTGTCATTTTTGTCACTTTTTAATGTTGTGGAGGCTTTTTTACGTATTTTTTTAGTGTTGACATTATTTCAACGGCCCATTGTTTGTGACAAAAAGAAAATTAAACTAACTGAAAACGGGTCAATTTGACCCAAGGACAACATGGGGGGGTTAATAGTTTTCCAATCTGAATGGGAGATAACAGCTGACCCTGTGATCCCATGCGCAACCGACACAAAAAGCCGTAAGCAATATTAAAAAAGGAAATGACAACAAAGCGAATCCCTTTTCCGTGCCTAAACTCCGATGGCGAACCGCAAATGAGGATTTCTTTTGATCCAGGAGACCTCATCGGGGGCTGAGTAACGATTCAGTCCCAGACATCTATGACGGCTTCAGCAGCGGTTGGTTTGTTAGGCTCAGAGGGCTGCGTACAATTTTACCCAGAGTTACAGAGGGAGCCGTTGAATATTCAGAGCGACGCGTCCGCTGCCATCCCCCGGGTGGGCGTACCAAATGAGAAACCACATGAGATCACTTAGTCTCCTTTCTTAAGAAACTAAGATTTGTTTTTGTGTGTTTCAGAAGCAGATTGGGTGACCATTGGGTGAGTCATTGTCAGATCTTTGCGTTTCCTTGGGTCTGTACTGTAAATTACAGCCTTTTGGGGGTTCTGCTTGTTGCTTCTCCTACAGTAAAACTAGGACTCCAACCGAATTCACTATGTCTCACCCAAAGTACTAAAGAAAAAATCCCATACATCTACTTGCAAAGCCAACGTTTCACAGACAACCCTCCATGGGCTTCAGTCGGCTCTCGAGACATCCCACAGAATGATTTTATTTGTCAGTTGCCGGCCTGGCGAGAGAGTCTGAGACGCGAGACCACCTGCACTTACTTACGTCCCAGAACCCCGGGAGCGAGTTTGTCTGAGAAGGCTCTGAGGATTAACTTACAACTTTTTACGGCTCAGCCGGCACACGCTATTGTACCTATTCAATCACACTTGCCTCTGGGCTATAAATACATTTTAACGGCGCATGCACATACAGTGCCCGTTTGACCGGGTTCCACAGCGAACTGTCCCAATCCCCCGGGCTTATGGATGTATGGATTTGTCTTCATCTTTGGGGAAACTCTGGGGTTTTCCATCTGTTTAGGGGAGTGAATCTGCGATCACCCGGCAGTGTAATGAGGTGAGATAATCTGTTCGGGTGCAGGGAGCTTGCAGGGGTAGAGGCTGGCAGCCAGGAAATTACAAACCAGACTGCCCAAATGACAGGAACACGGGCCCCTATTAGGTGAAGGCCAGGATGAAGAGATTGTTTTAATGATAGAGTCGGGCTATTTGGTGCAACAGAGATTTCTGGTAGCAAATGTGTCAGATTACACAGTCACATACTTTTTGTACATACTTCAATTAAGTTCAGTTAAAAAGGAATTGTTGGACATTATGGGGAATTTGTTTTTTCACTCTCTTGCCCACAGTGTCTGTATCCCAAAGTCGTGGGTTACTTATTGGGACTACAAGACTTTAGAGGTGCTGGTTGCCAGATTTGATTGTCTTTAAGCTAAGCTAACCTTACATGCCGCTAGTTGTAGCTTGGTATTTAGGATCCAGACATGAGAGTTGTATCCATCTCCTGAACTAATAATAGCAAATTTGAGCAAATAAGTGTATTTCCCAAAATGTGACATTGTGGTTTGATGATCATATTTCCCTTTCATGTAAATTGTTTTTCGACTTCAAACAGCGATTGGAGATTAGCCGGACTGCATCGGGCAGTCGTGTTTTACTCTTCGGGGAGGTTTTACCTTCACGTGGCTGTCACGGTTGGAGAAGATGTGAAGCGGGCATACTTACAGGAGGTCCTGAAAGACAAAAAAGAAGAAAAATAAATGCTTAGTGTGTTTTTCAATCAGCGATCAAACAGACTCAGATTATCAGTGTTCCACTACAGCCACATCATCAAAGTGACTAAGATGGGGAAATCAGGCTCTTGCTGAGAAACCTTGATTTTGCAAAGGAACATTTAATCTCTTCCATGATGTGTTCACTGACTATTCACAGTATTACACTAAAATCCCACCTGTGTTTCTACCTACAGTATGCTAAAGGAAAAGCAGCATTGTGAGAATCTATTTTCCATGCAGTTGGGCTAACAGTGGTCACCAGGCCTGGTGATCACATTCTACATGTTGTAAGTTCCTCTAATTTCACTAGTACAAGGGGTTGCACGCTTGTTAAAAAAAATCCTCCCACGTTTTTGTGAGGTGACACTCGTCTTTTTCCCCAATTACTGCTACTCAAAGGACTGTGTGCCAACTCATTTCAGAGCCCTGCAAGTCGTTTTCGGTCTTTTGGTTCTCATTAAAAAAAAAAAAAAAAAAAAAAAGTACCCAGCTGCTTTAACCCTAAAAAGGGGAATTGTTTTTTTCTTTACAAGCCCTATGTCCTTGAACTGTTCTTCTTCATGACCAGGGGAAAGTGCTAATCATTCCAGCAGCTGGGGCGTTCAAGGAGCCGTGTGTTTGAGGCTCGCCGGGCTGCACTTCTGCAGCGTCGTTTTCTGGATCGTTGAGTTACAGTAGACCACTTAGCTTTTAATAAACCTGCTCCACCGTGTGTTTTTTTGACATGTCCCACTGTGTCGAATGGCTCCGTAAGAACTTTTTGTCTAGCAATCACGGGAAAAATCAAATAAATGATGCTGTAAAGCACATTATAGCCCCCTACAAGGTGTGACCCTTCAAGTTCTGAAATGTGATGGCCTTAGTTAGACCTTTGCTAAAATATAATCAGTGTAAATGTGCCATAAAGTTAAATAATCCACCCTAAATGCTTACTTTTAATGTCACTTTCTGTTCTCACACTGGAGCCCTGGTTGTTGCCTCCTTCCACTTTTGTTAACCGGTCCCCAGATAATGTAAAGGTTACTCTGGACAGCCACTGCATTGGCAATGTGGTTGCAAACAATATGGTGAAAGTTGTTATTATGCTCTAACATGGCATAACTGGTACAGAAAGTGCTGCAATTTTTCAAAGAAGAGTCAGGTATTTGTTGCAAAGAGCGAGCTGCTTTTCTTCAAACTTGACACTAGTGCACCAAAAACTGACATTTAACACTATTTGGAGACATTTTTAAAAATGACATACATATCTTGTGTGCTTTTTGTACCCAATAATCAACAGTGGTGGTCAACCTGCAACACGGGCTTTAATTGAGCATCAATTCCTCCTTTTTGCAAAAGAAGGTTCATCGGGAAAAAAGTGCGGATTGTTCCCCGAATATGGAAGGAAACTTCTAGCACTTTCCAGCCTTGACCACCAGAACAGTTCGAGAGTTGACCCGCCACAAAGAACATCTTCATCCTGAACTGTCACGCCACGCGCTTTCCTTTCCATAGGTTACCGGTAAACAAACAAGACGTCCTAATGAAGTATGCCATTCATTTTTAATGCGTAGGTAAATATCAGCGTGTCTTTTTCCTATTTGTTCTCCCTCTAAAACGGCCCAGTCGTTGCCGTTGGACAGCAGATGAGTAAACTGCGAGACACCTCACCCTGGATTTGTGGGAAACTTGCTGCAGCTCACTTCCTTTTTGGTGAAAGCAGCGAATCATGAATTAAATATGGTTTTCCCTTCAACATCCACCAGCGTTGGGAACTTAAAAGAGGGAAATTGGATTTGCAGAAGGCTTACATTGCATAATGTGGCATGCCGGTGCCTGTGAAGGACAGAATTTTTCAGTCATATAAATAATGTCCTCTATATATATATATATATATATTTTTTTTTTTTCAGTTTTTCTCCTGTGAAATGGCTACACAGCGTTTGACGCCGAGCGCCAATAATGCAGCATGGTGCAATCATATTTTTGAAACGCTTCTGTGAGTTTTGCTAAGGATATTTTTTTTTTTCTTTATGCTTGCCAACATTTCCAAACAGTCAATGTAGCGGAAATAAATGAGCTATAATTGCATGGCAGTGTGCAGAATCATTTTAAGAGCATTTAAAGGGCCTACATTTAAAATAGGAAAAAGTGAAACGCCAGTGATGCTTTTGTAGGAGCCGCAGATAAGAGATGCAGATAAAAAGCCGGTGTGAACACATCTTCACTGACATTCATAAAGAGACTCTGGGGCAGGTGAGTCAGGCCTGTTTCGGATTTGACAACGTACTTTAGCCTTGTTTAGTACGGTAATTTGGGCTATTATACAGCATGGTGAGGCCTGTCATCCCGATCCCTCTTGTCCTCCTTTGAGACCACTATGCCTCTCCGGTCCAGACGTTGCGAGTGGTTATGATTGCTTGCTTGTTTCTAATTGTTATGTCAAGAGGAAGCCATTCACATATTCTCCACATTTGCTCTGGCTGACCAGAGAGAAAAGAACTCGTCTCATCACAATGGTGCCATTTGAAATGTGCTGGCATGGTGGATGTTGACGGGGAAGTTAAACGCTGCATTAACAAAAGGCTGGAGGCTTTATCAGAGCCGCAGCCAACCAGAACATTGGTGCTGTTTTCTGTCATTTGAATTCTCTCTTTCTTTTTGCTCGTTTTCCTAGGCTTACAAGTCCTATACGCTGGTTTACTCCGGACAGCCACACCACACTGATTCCCATCTCAAGATGTGGAAAGTGGACACAATGGGATTCCAAATGATACGCGAATCACAGCTGATTAGATTTGATTCCTGGGACTTTAAGAAGTAGCGGGGTGGATTTGGTGGTAAGACCAGCGGAGTTTTCTTCTCCCCTGAGAGACACAGTGTTTGTTTCTCAGGCTGTAAACCAAAACCGCTCCCTTATTACTCGACCTCACTTCAAATTGGGACCTCGCTTTGCCCTGTCTCTCTAATTTCTTTTTACAAGGGCGGTGTTTTGTTCCAAAGCGCTGGCTGCGCTCTAAACGCTGGAACGCTGCACACACTCCAGAGCCCGTTATCGCCGTCACCGTCAGGTGAACGGAGGGTGGAGGCATGTTCTCGCTGGGGCGTGTGTCCCTGCACGACATGTCCTTCTCCTAGATCCTCGAGATCCCCGCCAAGCTCAGGAGAGAGGGTGCAGGAGGAGGGAGGGGAGACTGGAGACCCTGAACGCATTCTGTTATACATGCTGAACTAGAGGGCATCATGTCTGGGATCAGCACAGGAGGGTGAGAGGGTGTCAAATAAAACCTGAGACCCAAACGTCATCCGCTTCGGCGAGTTTGGCCGTCCCTCTCGCTTTCTCAAACTGCCCCGTCTCCCTGTTTCACTGTGAAAATCCAGTGTTTCTATGGCGACCGGAGCTGACACAATCAAAGTGAACACTGAAACCACCAGGCCACAAATTACACATGTATAACCTATTTTGGCCTCCGAAGATATACAGTGTACTTTTACATGATTGTAACAGCAGTGGATTGAGATTTGAGTGATCTTTGGCCACACACACACACATACACACACGCACACACACGCATGCACGCACGCACACACGCACGCACTCGCACGTACATACCAGGTTCTCCATTGCGGCCTCTTCTTCCTCGCTTTCCTGGAGGTCCTGCAAAAAAGAAGAATATGATCCATTTTTCACAGTAATTTGATTGTCTCTCTGTTTGTATGAGTTTCACATTCTCAGAGTGTAACTGCCCCACAGCGGGGTAAAGAAGAGCCACTGACAAATATTGCCTTTGGACGACAAACAACTCAAAATCCCAGGGTTCATTGAGTTTTTAGGCTCCATTCGTGCCCGACCTAAGGTGGAAAAAAGAAACACACACACACTGCGTTGGAACAAAAGCGAGCGACTTCATGCTGTTGTCCCCGTTTCTTTTTCCTTTTTTTTTCTCCGGCGTTTCCTTTCAGCACGGATGCCTTGGTTTTTAATTTGTTTATCTAGACGGTTGTTTTCCAGTTTGCTATTTTCCTGTCAACACTATCAATCTGCACAGCTGGAGGAGTAAAACAATTACACGCTTTGCCAGGTTTTACATGTTGAAGACTTGACTGGGTCGCGTTGTGCGCAGGTAGTTCTCCGTTTGGAAAACTGGGAGCATCTCTCCCAGAATGACCTCCCACTCTCAGCAATACGTGCTGCGTTTTCCTGAGGTTGGCAGCTGGAAACAATTTTGCCGACATTGGCATTTTGTTTTGCCTTAAAAGACGCGTGCGCGTTCCCAATTTAGTCAAAAGGGCAAAGCTACGACTTTTAGACAAGCTGGAAAATTAAAAGTTAAGCTCTCATGATTACACGGAGGTACGTGGGGACTTCCCCCACTCCATTTGAGGAGGACTTGTCAACGGATAACATCTAGGCAGGAAAATTGCTCTTTCCACGCAACATGAAAGGAGCTGTCAGGATCAAAAAGATTGGAAGTTAATATAACCAAGAGGAGCAATCTTCCCCCGTCTGCTTCTGCATCCCAGAAAATATCCAGATCCAAAATCAGGCAGCAACAACACTGTGAAGAGTTAGCATGCAAATCCTTTTAAACGCTCTTTTTGACCCTCGTACTGCCAAATAATGGCATCTGTCGTCACGTTAGAGGTTCGAGATTATAGCAGTAGTGTAATGGGGTTGGTGAAAGTTGGTCAATGGACTGCAAGGCTCACCAATCCTTGCCTGGTTGGCAATAGTTGCTCCAAGGGACGATTTGGTGATACTCAGCTACAGCAAGAAAATTAGGAGTAAAATTACTAAGCAACCACACGTGCCTGTGAATGCATCCCTTTATAAGGAAGTTGAATAAAAGTAACAAATGAATAAAAACGGTTGATTTAGGACACTCCAAATGTGTCACTGGGGTTCAAAATGCAGGACTATGTTGCACAATTCTTTGCTTAGTTAATCAGAAATGTATCAACATCTAAATTCTGAAGCTGTTACTGTATTTTTCCCATTATTCAAATAATTTATCCCGGTTGACAGGCCTACTTTCTCCTTAAAAACATGCCACCGCCATGTGTCGTCACGTGACTTCACTTCCAGTCAGCCGCATGGAAAGAATAGGCCTATGTCACACTTCCTGCTTCCGGACCGCGGAGCAGGGAATCAGAACTTGAGGCCGACGGTCTTTCTCCATAAGGATTTAGACCATCAGCCCTAATGTCTAAACCCTCCGAGGTACACGACCCCCCAAAGCGCCGTGGTTGTGAAACCAAAAGCTCCTGCTCCTGCAGAAGCTAAAATCTGTATGAGATCAACCCTGTTTTAAGAAAAACATGCAATCTTAGGGAGGAAAAACTACACTACCCACAATCCTAAGCGTAACAGCAATGTCTCTGATTGGTCTAATTCGCTGTTACAACAGAACCTTTTACCGAAACGGAACGGCTAGAGCGAGCGTCTATCGTCGAAGTCTCTAATAGTCTCGGACCTTTTTTTTTTTTTT
>NW_022605581.1:955462-956861 GCF_008692095.1 Etheostoma spectabile | reverse complement strand
TTTTTTTTTTTTTTTGCCATTTTTGAAAAGTTTTTATTACTTTGAGAGTGTTCTTTTGCAATTTTCAAACCGCTTTGATTCGTGGGGGACTTTAGGCAGGTTGCGGAAAGACTTGGTCCAGCAGTATCTATCGGGCTTTGCCATTGTTAAAACTTCCCAGAAGAACCAGATCCCCACCCAGAGACGTTCTTCCGGTCTTCATAGGCCTATAATGGAGGATCACTCAAACACAGAGTCAACAGAGCAACTTTTACAACAATGGGATTCATTTATTTATCGTTATCGAGGTAAAATGTGCAATTAATAGTGATTTTGATTTCAGGTGGTGTCGTGCAGCCCCGTGCTTAGTCCTCAGTCTGATCCCAGTGTTTGGCCCCACTTCAGCCTCTAACTCGGCGCCTGTTGGACCGGGTCCAGGATAATGTCAGGCCCTGCCAGCGACGGGTCCAGGCCCGGTTTAAAGTATGTAACCACAGGTGGAGTTGGACTCTCACTTCACTATGGTTCACATCAACCCTGGTTTCTCCATAGCTTTGTTTTTGAAGCTTTTGAGAGAAACAGAAGGGGGTTCACTGCACTTGGCAGTCACTTCATCACGGCTCACTTTGAAATGACACTCGACACCTCTTAGAGTAATATTCTGTACGACGATACGACATCCTCCTGATTTCGGTGGTAGATTTTCTGACAGCTGCTGAGAAAACGTTCCCCACATGGGAGTTGGTGGTCCAGACAAAATACCAAACATCGTTTTCAGATATCATCACGCTTCGCAATATTCAACACAATATTTTTCTTCTGATTATAGACTGTAAGGAGAGAAACCAAGTGTACCCAGTAACAGTTAAATCGTTATAGAAAGTACGCCAACAGAGACGCTATAACGTTTCAGTTTATGAAACACAAGTGAAAGAATAACTTAAAGTCTACCAGGAGGAGTCAGAGGGAGTTTTCAGATGTTTTTAATCAATTAAGACAACAAAAGAGAAATATTGGGAGGTCTATGGTCGTAAATAACATGAATAGGACTCGAACTGGATCCTGAAGTGCTGAGGAATCTTAAGCCGCCTGTCAAGGCAAAACATTGTATTTGGCCTGCTTTTTTCTCCCAGCATCCCAAGTCCTGTCATGGAACACTGGTTTCCGAAAAAAAAAAAAAACGTGGCAGGGAATTTCATGATGAGGGTCAACAACCATGAACAATCTGTTGAAACCCTTTTTAACCTTTTCAACAGCTTTTGCATCTGAAGGTGAGATAAATCAAAGTGAATGTGCATTTAAATGGTCAGACAAAGTCTTTGGTGAGGCAAATCAAAAATGGCCCCTGTGGTGTTGTGTATTGTGTTTTCACATTGTGTTATTTGTGGATTTTTCATAAAAAAAAAAAAAAAAAGCTGCA
>NW_022605581.1:953902-955452 GCF_008692095.1 Etheostoma spectabile | reverse complement strand
CATTACGCTGGACCAGAGAGAAAGGCATCGATATAACTGCTGTTTGGATTCATTTTTAGCCATGCTGGTGTTGTGGTTGTATGGACGACAATGTCAACCAGTCAGTCAGTCAGTCAGTCAGTCAGACAGTCAGTCAGTCAGACAGTCAGTCAGACAGTCAGTCAGTCAGACAGTCAGTCCGTCAGCCAGTCAGTCCACCACTTTGGTGCAGACTGACTATTGGATGGCTTGTCAACACATTTTCTACAGACATGAATGGTTCCCAGAGGATGACTCCAACTGTCTATGGATGGCAATGTCAGCCAGTCACACAGCCAGCCAGTCAGTCACACAGCCAGTCAGTCAGCCAGTCAGTCAGTCAGTCAGACAGTCAGCCCACCACTTTGGTGCCGACTGACTATTTGATGGCTTGTCAACATGTTTTCTACAGACATGATTGGTTCCCAGAGGATGACTCCAACTGTCTATGGATGGCAATGTCAGTCAGCCAGCCAGCCAGCCAGTCAGTCAGTCAGTCAGCCAGCCAGCCAGCCAGCCAGCCAGCCAGCCAGTCAGTCAGTCAGTCAGTCAGTCAGCCAGCCAGCCAGCCAGCCAGTCAGTGAGTCAGCCAACCACTTTGGTGCAGACTGACTATTGGATGGCTTGTCAACACGTTTTCTACAGACATGATTGGTTCCCAGAGGATGCCTCCAACTGTCTTCGGTGATTCCTTGACTTTTCCTTTACTGCCACCACAATATTTACATTTGTGGTTTTTGGATTGAATTGCCCCTCAAGGATGAATTGTAACTTTTTTTTCCCACCTCAATTAGTGCCATCAGGTCAAAACTTTCCAAATGCCCTTAAAACTATTAACATTCCCATCAGCCTCATCTGAACGTTGTGTTCAATGCTAATTAGCAAGTTGGCCTCCTCCTCCTCGACTCAACGAGCCAAAGAGAGAGAGAGCGAGAGAGAGTTGTCTGATGGTACTTGTGTCTGGTAATATCACGGTAATCGTGATGTGAATGGCCCCAGGTTAGGTTAGCTGTGAGGGCAGCATGGATCCACCAACAGAAGGCAGTCAGGTCTCATAATGTACATTCTGCTTTTTCAGGAACAGTAAGTGAAGTAAAACATCATGGGATTCCCACCGAATGCTTTTTCTCCAAAACTGATAGAAGTCATTTTGGTGCTTGGCATAAAAGAATCCTGTCTAATTGACAGTATTGTGAAACATTCTACTTTTAAGCCATGGCTTTTGTTTTTGAGTAATTTTACATTAATTCATAAGTTTTGCGTTGCTTGACATAATAAACTTCTTGTTTATACTTCATGTATTTTGAGACACAATTGCATTTGACCACTACCCATCATCCATAAAATATGGATTGGCCCTGAGCAGCTAACAGAACGACACCTCTGTTCTAGTTCTCTTTTTCCTCCGAATTAATCAAGTGAACCAGCCCCCGGTTTGACTCATTTACAATACCAGCATTGTTTCAGAGCTTGATATACATAATCAGACCACTCAATGTTTCTCTTGCAGAGTATAATACAGTCATTCCTCG
>NW_022605581.1:944375-953892 GCF_008692095.1 Etheostoma spectabile | reverse complement strand
TATGCCAAAAATAGCAAACTGGGTACCAGCTCCAACCTCCAAAGCAAATCAGGTTTGAAGAGAATTGGCTTTAGACTTCTCAGCAAACCCACAGCACCTTTCTGGGTAAAATTAATCAATTCGCATGTGTTCTGCATGTGAGATTTAAGTTGCATTGTTAAAAGTCCTTAGTTTAAAAGTGACATTTAAAATGTGTTTTAATGCTAACCAAGACACTTGCCACGTCCTCTATGTAGGGCTGCACAACTATTCAAATTTTAATCGTGATCACGATTTTGGCTTCCCACGATCGAATTTTCGTGCTCGAGCGATATTTTAAAAGTGTTGTAATTCCGTTCATAGAACTTAAGTCGGTCTCAAGGTTTACCAGTTTAGTGTATGTTAGCTCACAGGGCTCTAGGGTGCTAGTTAGTGTCTGTTAGCTCACAGGGCTCTAGAGTGCTAGTTAGTGTCTGTTAGCTCACAGGGCTGTAGGGTGCTAGTTAGGGTCGTTAGCTCACAGGACTTGGGTGCTAGTTAGTGTCTGTTAGCTCACAGGACTGTAGGGTGCTAGTTAGTGTCTGTTAGCTTACAGGGCTTAGGGTGCTAGTTAGTGTCTTTAGCTCACAGGGCTCTAGGGTGCTAGTTAGTGTCTGTTAGCTCACAGGGCTCTAGGGTGCTAGTTAGGTCTGTTAGCTCACAGGCCTAGGGTGCTAGTAGGTGTCTTAGTCCAGGGCTCAGGGTGCTAGTTAGGTTGTTAGCTCACGGGCTCTAGGTGCTAGTTAGTGTTGTTACTCACAGGGCTGTAGGGTGCTAGTTGTGTCTGGTTAGCTCAAAGGGTCTAGGGTGCTAGTTAGTGTCTGTTAGCTCACAGGGCTCTAGGGTGCTAGTTAGAGGTCTGTTAGCTCACAGGGTCTTAGGGTTGTTAGGGTCTGTTAGCTCACAGGGCTCTAGGGTGCTAGTTAGGTCTGTCTTAGCTCAAGGGCTCTAGGGTGCTAGTTAGTGTCTGTTAGCTCACAGGGCTTAGGGTGTTAGTAGTGTCTGTTAGCTCACACGGCTCAGGGTGTTAGTTAGTGTCTGTTAGCTCACAGGGCTCTAGGGTGCTAGTTAGTGTCTGTTAGCTCACAGGGCTCTAGGGTGCTAGTTAGTGTCGTTGCTCACAGGGCTAGGGGTGCTAGGAGTGTCTGTTAGCTCACAGGGCCTAGGGTGCTAGTCAGTGTCTGTTAGCTCACAGGGCTTAGGGTGGTAGTGTTCTGTTAGTCACAGGGCTTAGGGTGCTAGTTAGTGTCTGTTAGCTCACAGGGCTCTAGGGTGCTAGTTAGTGTCTGTTAGCTCACAGGGCTCTAGGGTGCTAGTTATTGTCTGTTAGCTCACAGGGCTAAGGGGGTGCTAGTCAGTGTCTGTTAGCTCACAGGGCTCTAGGGTGCATTTAACATTTTTCCCAAAATGTTTTTTTTTTTGTTTCAGTGATTCACACACTGCAATGGTGTGTGCTTTTATATATTTACCATTAACTTATTGGAATCTTCACTCAAAAAACAAACATACCTTTTGCTGCCTATTTGTGCAAATAAAATCAAATAGGCAGCAAACGGTATGTTTGTTTTTTGAGTGATGATTCCAATAAGTTAATGGTAAATATATAAAAGCATACACCATTGCAGTGTGTGAATCACTGAAACAAAAAAAAAACGATGATTGATTTCATGTTTGATTTGCTACACACTTTCCACAATTCATTTTAAAACCAATTTTCCTTGACGTCATGCTAAATTGTAAACACCCAGCCTATTTCACGAATACCCAAAGCTCCACATGCCAACCTAACTGTTTATATAAGAGTCAAAGGAATACAATGGTCAGCATGAATGTTTGGGAGAACTGTCATGGCGGTACAATACTTCCAGTGCCAATGTTTTGAGAAGCTGACATGAAATTGTTCTGCTGGCGTAAATTTAACGCCTGATGCCTTTAAATGATTTGGTTTTTAAAATGCTATGCTGCCATTTCGGAGAAAGCCTCCTGTAACTGAGCAATTTTCTTTTGTAAGCCGTTATATAAAAACGACTTGGCTTTCAATTCCCATTAAAAATGTATGACAATGGTTTTGTTGTGACTGTCAGGTTTTATCATGGTGTAAAAGTAGCGGTCTGCTGCACCATTGTGTTACGGCACCCCTCCTCTTCTCTGCTTCTCTTCATAGTCATCCGGCAAACCTGGTTGGCCTGGACCTGGTTTGCCTGGTCCAAGGTAAACCAGGTTTGCCTTGGACCAGCTCATAGTTATGCTGCTATAGATCTAGATTGCCGGTAGACTTCCTTTGACACACTGATCTCATTTCTCTTTCCATCCATGTGCAAGGAGCTTATTACCCAGCGTCCTTGTGTTATTTTCACCTCAGTCTTTCCAAATCCTGGTTGCAGCTGCCCCCATGGTCCTGCTCGACGCTCGACTGACTACGCCCTGCAACGCCGTGCTACGCATTGCCCCGCTATGCCCTGATCTGCTTCAATATTTCTAGTCAGTTCCACTATCTTCATTGTGTCATTCAAACTCCTATAATTATGAATCATATTCCTCTATATCTGTATCAGTGACGGTGTCCAAACCGGCAGAGACAGATGACCCCGGGTCTGTCCGAGGTTCCTGCCTAAAAGGACGTTTTTCCTTGCCCCTGTTGCTCCAAATGCTAGCTCGTGGGGAATTACCGGGTCTTTTGTAAATTACAGAGTGTGGTCTAGACCTACTCTACATGTTAAGTGTCTTAAGAAAACTCTCTCTATGATTTGAAACTATAAATATAACTGAATTCAAGGTGGCTCCCAACTAGGCTCAGCAGAACTTGGAGCTTTGGTTGACTGAAATTTTCTGAATATTTCTAATAAAATCGGATCAATGTCTTAACAAGCATTCCAAGGACTTGGGAAGATTTAGTCGAAACAGACTTTAATATAGTCCATTTAATCCCACAACATGGATGGATGAGTTCATAAAACCTGGCAACGCTCGGGTATCCAGGTCAACGGAACTAAAGCTGCACAGACGCTGGCTCTCTACTGCACAATCATTTGTTACTTTACAAGGACATTTTTGTGGAAAGGTCTGGCAAAGAGGACAACAATTTTGATCCAACGTCCTCATTACTCTGCATGACAATGAATAAATCAATACATTAAATGGTAATTCATGGAAGACTGGGTCCACTGTCCAAGGGAACGAATGGAAATTGGACCACAATTTTACAATCAGCCTAATCCGTAAATGTCACAGCTCTCGTCATCTTCGAGGGGATGTGTATTGTTGTCAAAATATAAATTGCAAAATCTAACAGCTAACTCAGAGCCTCTCCGGCATAATGACTTCGGAATATGTGCATGTTTTTAACATTATTAAGTAGATGAAATGTTCTTCTCAAAATGTCCTGACAGAAGATTGCTTTTAAATACTAATGATCTGTGTTTCCCATGCAGAAGTTCAGTGGTCGATGACCTTATGTGACAGCTGTACGCCCACAACACTGTCAAATTAAAACTAGTACCCCTTCCTTGACACCCCATTTACTTCAATCACTCATGCATTACTTTAGCGTGTATCTGTCTTCAGAAACAGTTCATTTATTGCTTTTAGCTATATCAGCAATTTATCTTTCACATATACTGTATGCAATAAATGAGACTGTGCTACTGGTTTTAATTGATCTTCTCTTCTAGATCTTTGAGGTTACAAAAGTTCAACATTAACTGCATCTGTGCGTCTCCTGCACAAACACCCAATTCAAAGCTGTAGGAAGACTAACACAGTCAACGGATAACAGTACAACGAGATGAAGATCTGGACTGTGTCTCCACCAGTCGAGGACTCCTCTTGAGGTCATCGGTCACGGGTATTGTTGAGAGAAAAAGAAAAGTCCCCTTGAACTTGTGACCCACCGAACTGGCTTTGAAAAGGAAGCCCTTAATGTACTCTGACTGACCTTCTTAACTACTTTTACTAATCCCTAAACTTCCTCAAACACTTTCAATTTTGTGTGATAAAGACCGAAATCAGAACAAAGAGTCTCTTCTGAAATAGGTTTTCAGGACTCCCTCCTGGCCCCTTGAATGACCATATCGCTCTCTAAAATGTTAGCAGCACTACTGGCTGGTCTACAGTTAGTGCACTTGACCCTATTAACCCTGCATGTGCTTAGTTGCCATAATGAAAGCACACACTGTAGCTAATGGTTGTCACAACTTTGAAAAAGGTCAACTGAAGGTTTTTACAAAAGCACCCAAATAACTTCACCTCTGCTCGGAAACGCGAGACATGTGCGTAGCTATTTGCAATTCACTTGCAAAGTCAGCTTCACACTGTGTCAATGGAAGTTCAACTTCTGAAAATTAGAGGTAACTTTCCACATTCCAGGAATCTGATACAAGGAGCAGACTACAGCATGGTTAACATGTAATGTCAAGCAATTTCAAAGAGCAACCCTATTATCAACCTTACTTAACGACAGTGGTTCTTCAACTGCTTTCAAATAGGAGCCATGCAGATGGGTTGTTTTTCTTGCAGGGCAAAAAATAAATGGTGGATTGTAATACAGAAGAGTATAATAGTCTGTTAACCTGCGTATCTGGCCTATAGATGACGCCTATAAATCCAGACATCTGTGTGTTATAACAGACTCCAAAGGGGGTTTGGCAACACAATGTAAACGAGAAGAATTCGAGGGCTATTTTAAATTTTCCCAAGACACACATTTCAGTCCCAAACTAACCTAGAAAAACAATGCTCCAAAGGATATTTCACATCATTCCCTGATTCTGTGGCATCTATCTTCATTATCTTTATTTCCAACTGCACTTAACTCCAGTGCAACCATTTCCTGAATAAATATAATGATTATAGCCATTTCCTAAATAATTCTTCCCAATTATATTTAATCTGTTGCCCGCTAAAGAGACCATTGTGTCTGATTTTTACATTTGCTCATTGTACTCTTTTGGTGCACTTATTTTGTCACCACATAATGTTTTGTGCAGTATTCTAAACACGCTGCGTCGAACCAGTTTAAATGCTGATTTTCCATTTTGTGAATAAAAAGGAACAAGGTTCTAACCGATTCCACAGCTTTCTTAAAAAAGCATATCTGTATACCTGTAATAAATGCATTGTCACATGTAGATGGACATGTGTTGACATTGAAACTCAAGAGAGTATGATTAGTTAGCTGGACTTTACAGTTGGATTCATACAACAGCCAAAAAGCAAGACATCTCACTGATTGTGGGGCTGAATTAAATCTAACAAACGGTCATGAGGGGTAATGAACAGTGACGCCCGCTCCACCAACTCTAATGGATCTACGGTTTCCAATTACAAGACATCATGACCCCACAGGGTTCTGACAGACTCCAGAGGCTGTGCCAGTGTTGATATCATTATGATGAAATGTTAAAACAAATTCACAGTACCAACAGGACACTTGTTAATCAGTCAGACAGTCCCGAGACACCACCAATCAACAATAGGAATCTGACACTAATTACATGAGACAGCACTGAGAGCGGACATAAAAAGTTAACGATGCATAATTTCCGCGAGCATCTCTGTGTGTGTACACTTAGTAGTGGTCAGAGGTTGTTATCAACCAGGGCTGCAGTCAAGACCACCTTAGTCGAGTCCAAGACAAGTCCAAGACCAGGACTAGTCGAGTCCAAGACAAGACCGAGTCCAAAAAGGTTTGAGTCCCAGTCAAGACCGAGTCCAGGACAGAAAAAAAAGGTCTTATGCAAGACAATCATTTGGGGTTTCACTTCACTCCAATATTATTATCAACAAATTAAAGACACCTGGACATGGTCAAGACCAAAAGCCCAAAAGCCATATCTGGCAAGACCGGTGGCCGAGACCGAGACAAGTCCGAGTCCAAATACTAGCGAGTCCGAGACAAGTCCAAGACCAGGACTAGTCGAGTCCAAGTCAAAGAGGTTCGAAGTCAAAGACAAGACCGAGTCCAAAAAGGTTTGAGTCCCAGTCAAGACCGAGTCCAGGACAGAAAAAAAAGGTCTTATGCAAGACAATCATTTGGGGTTTCACTTCACTCCAATATTATTATCAACAAATTAAAGACACCTGGACATGGTCAAGACCAAAAGCCCAAAAGCCATATCTGGCAAGACCGGTGGCCGAGGACCAGGACAAGTCCGGTCCAAAATACGACGAGTCCGAGACAAGTCCAAGACCAGGACTAGTCGAGTCCAAGTCAAAGAGTCGAGTCCAGACAAGACGAGTCCAAAAGGTTGAGTCCCAGTCAAGACCGAGTCCAGGACAGAAAAAAAAGGTCTTATGCAAGACAATCATTTGGGGTTTCACTTCATCCAATATTATTATCAACAAATTAAAGACACGGACATGGTCAAGACCAAAAGCCCAAGCCATATTGCAGACCGGTGGCGAGACCGAGACAAGTCAGACCAATACTAGCGAGTCCGAGACAAGTCCAAGACCAGGACTAGTCGAGTCCAAGTCAAAGAGGTTCGAGTCCAAGACAAGACCGAGTCCAAAAAGGTTTGAGTCAGTCAAGACCGAGTCCAGGACAGAAAAAAAAGGTCTTATGCAAGACAATCATTTGGGGTTTCACTTCACTCCAATATTATTATCAACAAATTAAAGACACCTGGACATGGTCAAGACCAAAAGCCCAAAAGCCATATCTGGCAAGACCGGTGGCCGAGACCGAGACAAGTCCGAGTCCAAATACTAGCGAGTCCGAGACAAGTCCGTGACCATAGAAAAACGGTCTCGAGTCCAAGACCGGACTCGTGTACTACAGCCCTGCTATCTAATAGAAAGGAATCCATTTCCCCACCCATCCCTGATGATTATGGCACTCCCGTGCCTGTGTGGGGGAGTTTCTTGGGTCCTGTGCTGCGTTTGTCCAGATGCCAGTTATCAGTTCATTAAACCGCAAGTCAATCCATTACCATGCGAGGAATCTGTCTGTCGCTGCAGGCTCCATTAACACTACGTCAGGCAGATTGAAACTAGTATTAAAAATGCATCTCTCCGCCCGCGCCGCCAGAGTAAAACAGGCGTCCCCACTTTTTTTTGCACTTGAGAGTCTCTGCACTGATTGAGTAGTTACAGTCCTGCACTGTTAACACACAGTTTCAGGGACTGAAAAACATTACAGAACAAGCAGCTCTTCTCTAGTTCTATGTCACAAACACACACACGTGTAGAAGACAAATGACTTGTGAATACGACCATGGCTGGCAGGCGCACACGGATCATCTAGACTTTTGCTCCGGTTCAGCGTCGAGGCTGGAACGCCGCTGAGGAGGAAGCAGTGCCTTCGAGAGAGCCTTCTCATCACCTTCAGAGATCAATGTGTTTTCCTCTGGCAACCGGCTGAGTACTGGGACACTTGAGACCCACCCCGTGCGTTACACACTGCAATTATCCTCCCCGCAGTACCGACTGCGGCCGTGATGGAAGCAGAACGCGTTCCCCTGATGAGGGGAGGTCAGTAATAAGCCAATCGATCGGCCAAGTCCCATCACTTTATGCCGCGAGTTAAATTGGCACCAGCGGCCGTCCTGATGGCTCTATCAGAAAGCTGTGCTGTGGCTGGTTCCTAGGAATATAACATATGCTTGCATGCGAGGGAGTGCTACTTTTGGCTAACTTTCTAATCTTAACTTGACATTTGAGCAAAATCCGACAATTTAATGTTCTGAAAATGGAAATGAAACACAAGGACGAGGACGAGTGTAATCCTTAGTGGAAATTAATGATTTCTTTTTGAGTATCAAGAGAGTTATATTTTGGCATCCACTCATTTATGCATAGGATTAGGAATCCTCCAGATAAATAAAACTTATTTATAACTATAATAATAATACATTTTATTTATAATGCCCTTTACATTTCAAATGAAATCTCAAAGTGCTACATTAGCAAGGAGTTGAAAACTGTTTCCAGAATATAACAAAATCAACAAGCAATAATAAAACAATGACTGTTAAAAGGCCTTTTGCAACAGGAATGTCTTTGGGCCCTTCTTAAAAATCTCCACAGTTTGTGGGGCCCTCAGGGTCTCTGGGAGGGCGTTCCAGAGCCGTGGGGCGACTGCCTGGAAGGCCCTGTCCCCCATAGTAGACAGTCTAGTCCTTGGTTGGTGCAGGCAGTAGGTGGAGATGTGGGGTGAGAAGTTCACTGAGGTAGGCAGGGGCAGTTCCATGTATGCATTGGTGGGTCAGGAGACAGATTGTGTAATGAATTATTTAATTGTCATGACAAACTGGCCATCTAAAGCCAGCAGTCGGCTCACCTTGCATTGAACTATAACGTCCTCCACCTGTGCTCCAAGAGATCCGCTAGCCCTGGAACAGGAACATCGGCAACCAGTAGGTAACGGACTACAGCTCTAAACGTAGGTGTGATTTGTTGAATCTGATTCGAACAAGCATATCTATTAAACAGTGAGGAAGGGCCAAGACCGAGAGTTAATTAATCCACCCAGCATATGCATGCAGAGGGAAAAGCAATCTCAGCCGAACCCAGCAAACATTGATTAGCTGCAGTCAGTGAATGATTTAAGCTTCTGACTTGAGTACTCTGGTAGTCAATCAATATCCTTAATTAGACCTTGGAACACTGAGATGCAGATACCAGCGAATAACCTAGAGGGCTAAATTTAGGGCTTTAGTTAAACTAGAGATAAACTACTATGCTTTGATACTTCAGGCTGGAAGAACCCTGATTTATCCCTTTGAAATTTGACTTGATGGCATCCAGCTGATCACTAAAGAAGGTGAGCGCACATGGACACGCGGCACAATGAGCCCTTCGTGGACATCAGCCAGCAGATGCTTTTGAAGCTGACCAAGGGTGTGTTTGGTGAATACTGTACCAAGCTTACTGACGGCGGCATGCGCAGCCTCACACAGACCTCAGTGTGCGTCTTCTTATGCGAGTGCTTGGGTTGCTGAAATAGTTGCGAGAGCCTTTCTGGTCACTGGAAGACATTGTCAACGGGGATGCCAAAAGGAAAATGGGACATCCAGTGCATGATTTGGCAATCAAATGATCCCTTTCTTTTTTCAAGTTCAAATGAACTACTTTATCTGTGTTTAAGACTCATGTGGCTATTGGATGTCACATGGAAATTAGGTGTAACCCTATACCTGCTGCTAACGGATGACACGACTGCTGGCTGACCTCGTCACCACCAGGGATGTGTGAGCCAGCGTGCGCAGCGTGCGTATGCGTCTGTGGTGCGTGTGCGGATGGATTTAGGGACGTAGAGCTGTATAACATGGACCACAGGGGCCCAAACTGCTCAAGGACATCATTGCAGTTCCTCGACCAAGAGGAAGTTACTGGAGTTTTACTATTTTAATAGACTGGCGTACAGTACTCTGCACCCGAATAACTATTATCACTATTGGTGCACCTAAAGCAACACAGTCTTTAAATATTTGCCTTAACCCTTGTGTGGTATTCTGGTCAAATTGACTCATTTCAAATTTTTACAAGAAGAAAAATGGCA
>NW_022605581.1:941436-944365 GCF_008692095.1 Etheostoma spectabile | reverse complement strand
GTTAAATTTTTTCTACCTGAAAATCAAGGGCCTTACCTCATTTTCTGTGATAAACATGTATTCCTGACTTAATTCAGAAAATTATTCATGGATACTTTACAACTTGTGTTTTTTCCATAGTGGATTTTTAACATGAATCATGACCTTATGACAAAAAAAAACAATCCCCACTTCCATTTTTAATTGTGTTCCAGTGGAGACTGATTGCATTCCCTGAACATACATGTTATCTCAATTGTTCAAAATTGAGATAAAGACAATATTTGTTAATAGATTATAAAAGGAACATTTTATTTCAGAATTGGTTTTAAAACCCCAAATGAGTCACGGGTCAGTTTGACCCGAGGGACACGAGGGGGTCCCGAAAGTGAAGACAACACAAGGGTTAAATACATATCATATAGTATCATGTACTTCCTATTATCTTGATTCATACTATACTTCATACTTGCAGTAGAGGGGCGGGTAGGCAGATCTGAATTTGATGTTATTTCAAAACCAAGTTTGAAAGGGTTGTTTTTAATGCACAAACACGATTCCATTCGGCCAGAAATCTGTAGTACGGATATCTCAAAACCTAGACAAATACAAGTGAAAAATATCCGCATGGTGAGACAGCAAAACAGCTTTTAGAAAGACAAACGCTCAACACGGACACCGTTTTTGAATCAGCTGAATTGCGTTAGGGTTTCCATCCCCTTTGATCTGCCCTCTATGGTTGGGAACGCAATCTTGTTCTTAACTGTATTTATCCCCTCAGCTCTACAGGGCTTCACTTTCACTATCTTTCAACTTATCGGCCAGTACTGGTGGTCTGAGGCTGGGGTTTACTTGAGCATTGCATGACCCATGTTGGATCGTTCCTGCAGCAGTTTGAGCACGCGAGCGTGACGGGTACAGGCTCTTATGTCATGGATACCCTATCTTGTCAACAGCAAACTGTACGATAGAGAGGCCGGGAGGTAGATCTCCGAGTAGAATGGAGGGATGAAAGATTTAAGAGCGAAATGGGAAAGCCGAGAGTCCGGAGCGGAGTGTTTTGAGTCTGCTGCGTGAAGTTGTTGAATTCACTGTTTCACATAAAACTCCTCGGTCAGGGCAGATGTTACGGCTGTTACACTCCAGCAATGCACATTGGACACGAAATGACAGCAAAGGGATCTTTTTTTTATCATTTCAGATGAAAGAATGAGTGAGACAGAAGTAATTTAAGTCTGAAACTAGAATTTCATAAAAAAAATAATACAAAAAAAAAATGCTCCGCTGAACTCTCAAAACTGCCCGCACTAAAGACGAGTGCCAATTTAGCCCTCTGCTGGGCACAGGCTGCAGAAACTACACTCCAATTGTTCTGTTCAGCACCCCAGCGAATCCCAGAATAATGGTGCGGTATGTCACATCAGCTGGGCTATTATCTGTAGAAAGTATAAAGTCCAGTTTAAAATGAAGGGAGGCCTCGTCTCAGCAGACCAGAAGGTGCTGACAGCCTGAGATGGGGGGGTTGGTGCTCCAGTAGGACAGGTAGGTGTACAGTTACCACAAACAACATCTGGACATCAGAACAACTCATCATCAACCTCTCACAAGTCACAAACCTACAGAAACCTATGTACCCTAACCCATGTCTCTAAAACGCATCAGACACAATGTTCACCATGATATCACAAATCCCTTGAGACTTCTAAAGATGACCTAAACATTGCAGATGAGCTCTGTGAAAATGCTGAATGCTGTGTCCCCCCAGCCCTCCATTGGGCCCTGAGTGGAAACGAAAATAAAGTGTCATGATCAGACCCTGATTTATTTCCCTAAACCCAGGAAACCCCTCTGCAACGCTCTAGGGCGTGTTCATCGCCCCTCCCGTTTCCAAAAGACATCCCCAAGACAACTAAATCAAAACAAAAAGCTCTTATTAGAAATGACAACAAACCACAAAATGTGGAAATCTTGTCACTGTGGACTTGTTATGTAATGATGGCTTGTAAGAAAATATACATCGAGAAGAAAAGAACACTGCAGTTCAGTGGTGGAAATGAAGGCTCCGGCTTTCCAAACTTCTTTCAATGGTCCCTTTAAAAAAAACACCCACTTTCACATACTTTAATTCTCCTTAATGACGGCAATTGTTTCACAAAGCAATCCCGGTTCCTAGCGGGACCTTCCTCGGGAGCGGAGTCATTGCCGACAACAACAGGCTTTATGTACACCTTGTTCAGTTTTTACTGCGGTACATGGTGTAAAAGCCATTTGGCTGCATTGAGTCAGGGGAGTCTTATAAACAGGTCTAAGAGTTGATCCCCCTCCTCTTACCTTTGTGATGAAAACATTTTACACAGCAAATTGTTCCATGGAAATCGCACAATCCCTCACCCGATACTGCTCAAGCTACAACAATGAAAAGATTTACACTGAGGAAAGCAGACCACCCGTTGTCGGTTTGTGCTTGCAGTACTTTCCCTCTTTAACCTCCTGTGGCAAAATCATTATAATTAAAGGACTAGTTCTAGATTTACAGTAGGAGCTACAGGGGAAAAAGCTTGCCTGGCTCCGTCCAAAGTTTTGAAAAAAATGCCTCGGAGCACTGCTAAAGCTAAAACTATAGTGCGTAGATTTGCAGCACCTCCACCCCTCTCCTCCATGCCGTTGCTAGTAACCAAGGAGGACACTAAAAAACCGATCATCAAACAAATCATCAAAGTCGACGGACGACTTTCTAATTATAGCCATACTGAGAAATCCAGAGAGTGCCGTTTGTGGAGCTGATAGTCTTAATTAGCTTCGTATCAATTCATTTGGCAATGGCTGAAATGTAACGGACGTTCATTAATATTAAAATTAGTTACGCATTAAAGCTTTGATGGCTACGGCTATGGACTAGGACAGGCACAGCGGCTACCTCGACTCTCATAACCAAGCACGTAACCCCCAG
>NW_022605581.1:933315-941426 GCF_008692095.1 Etheostoma spectabile | reverse complement strand
TGGTAGGCAGATTGTGTTGTACTTTACCCTTATAAATGTGTCACATTACACGATAACTGTTGTTTCAATGCAGTACGGATATGAGAGACGTATTAATCTTTTATCTGAGGAGGGAATACATGTAAGAAAAACCATCGGCAAAGACTGAGAACCGAAGCGTCCGCTGCTTTCATGCTCTGAGAAACATCATACGCGGGGCACGTGCCACCATGCAAATATAATCCAAACATTTGGTAAGCCAACATAATATGAGGAAAAGCATTAGTGTAATTGTATTAACCAAAATATTTGGGACTAAGTGAGATTGTTAGATACCAACAAGAAAATACATCAAATCTTATGTGGCAGTCGGGAGCTGGGGGGGGGGGGGGTTTCTGGGATTAACAAAGAAATGCACAAACACGGTAACACAACGCCACGAGGAGTTTTGTCATGAAACCTGGACGTTTCAAGAAAAGATAACAAAGTGTGTGGTGTGTGTGTGTGTGTGTGTTGGTGTGTGTGTGTGTGTGTGAGAGTGTTTGAAAGACCAGAGGCAAACTACCTCTGCATCATGTTTCCTCCCTGTGTGTCACTCAAACTGACCAAGTCAAAGGTTAAAAGAGGTAGGGAGGGGTGGTACACGAGGCGGGCCTTCTGCTCTGAGTGAGCGGTTTTGCGTTGGAGTGAGCTCATCACTGTGCGGAGGACATGAGCATAGGTTTTTGTTTGTACCCTGATCTACGATACCTGCACCGTTTCGATCCCTCCCGCCCAGTGCCGTGCCGCCGCCCCCCCCCCCCCCCCCCCCGGCGCCGCGGGGCGGGAGCGCCCGGCACAGCTAAGCTGGCGGCGGGGCCCGGCTCCTCATCAGAACACATTGTTCTTATTACGGGTTCGATGCCGAAGGGTTTTAGCAAATTCCACCGTGCTGACAAGTAGCCAACTCCTCCGCCTTAAATAAACATTCTCCCTCTTTTTATAAAGTGCATGGGTTTGCAATAATACAGGTCATACATGTGATTTATTCAATCAGGTTTTTATAAATACTTAAGCGAGCTTTTCTAGTATTTTACAGGAGTTTGGGGGGAAAAGGGACCAGAAACTCCCTGTCTGTGAAAACACAGAATATGTGGAGAAAGTGAATGAGTGACACTCTCCTCCATCACCAACTCATTTCAAAGTTCCCCTAAGCGAAGCACTTAACCCCCCCCCGACTGCTCCGGTGGAGCTCCTCAGGAGCCTGATGAAGGACTGGTTCGACTCGGAGAGAGACCGCCAAGCAGATTGCTTCAGACAAACAGCGAGCATGGTCAGTCAATTTCTCCCTGGATGAGAGGGATTTATGTAACTGGCCCTAAGGGCTCCGGTCTGTTTTATTTTGGCTCCCACGTTAACAGGTTGGAGCTTAGACACCGCCTGCGTGACACGCACGTCTCAGGCTCGGTGTGTGACCGGAGAAGGGACTCCATATACCAACTCTTGCTTCATTACTCTAATTACACATTCAATTTAATCCTAAAGTCACTTACACCGCAGTATTGTTTCTTGTATCATGGCAACCGCACTTTAAAACACCTTTATTTGACGCCATTTTTCTCACTCAGTCTCCCATTTTTTCGTTGTCTATTGTTTGCCTGTATTTCTTGTGTGCTTACTTGTTTGTGTGTTTTTGTTTTTTGCTGTAAAGTATAAAGTATAATCTAATCTAATATGTGGGCAGAGTCAAGCTCAACAGCAGTTTGATGCGAAATCCGGTCCCAAAATATATTTTAATACACTAACATGTTTCATAAAAAAAACTGATAAAGATGCATGTTCAAATTTTGGATGGAGGCGACTTTGTGGAGTCTACGGCTTCTCTCACGCCTTCTCTGGCCGGACACACGCCCCCCCCCCCCCCCCCAAAACCCCCCCCCCAAAAAAAAACTGCGTTTGAGTACACATTTGTTTTTTGTGGATTTGACTTCCTATGAACAGAACCAGACTACAGTAGCTGTTTTCTTCCACTTTGTACTGTGTGTTAACATTACAGGATAAATATGAGAGTGGTGTCAACTTTTTCACTTAGCTCTTGGAAAGACAGCAACTAAGCGTATTTCCAAAATTGGTGAACTATTGCTTTAAGTAAGTCATTAGGAGCATGGTGGTCATACTGCTTAATACATCGTTAGATTAACTCCCATGCTTGCACAGTTCCAGTAAAACAGGATGTTTGGACAGGAACTCAAGAGAGGGCAAGGTGAACCACGGTAAACATGGAAAGTGACTCAAAAGTCCTGGAAAGGAGCCTGCGTGGTAACTCAGAGGACAACTTGCACCATCAGGATTCCCAGCTTTTCCAGTAGGAAGTGAACACAACCATTAAGAGTGTAGGATGTAGCAGGAACAACGAGAAGAGTCACTGTAGGTGTACAATCTGCTAACATGAGAAAAATCAATGTTCACATCATTTGATCTTCTTGCGCTGTGTTTCCCCCTAAAACAACTACAGCCTCTCTGGCAGGCTGCAGCATTTTAATGAGCTTGCGTATTAAAGAGATTTTAAAGTTTGTGGTAGGGAGCACCTTATTCAGCCCAGGCTCCAGCTGGCGGCTGTACAGAACCATCGGCCGCGCGCAAATGAGAGCCAGCGTGGAATCAAAGAGGTTAGGAGGGAAAAGGCAGACGTTTTAAATTAAGCTGGACAATCATCTCGTCTTACATCGCCCGTAATGAGAGAGATTAGAAGAGATCATGCCTCTGAATCTCTTCTGTTCCACCATAAATCATAAAAAGACACGCACGATTCAATTAGTCCCGCTCGCTTAACCTTGGCAGTGCGGAAATTGCACACCGAACCAAATACCCCGAGCTCTGTATGAGAGGTATTTACAAAAGAGATTTGAGGAGGTGGGCTTGTACCAGTAAACGGCAAACAAAACTAATATCCATGGCCGAAAAAGAAAGAAGTCGAGATCGTTATTAGATAAACAGGGAACAAAACCAGCGGTGCAGCAGAGGATCTCACGGTTAAATGGCTTATGAGCAGAACTTGGATGCTGCGTTGGGGCCACCCATTTGTTCCAGCCCGAGCCAAAGTAGAAAATCCTCCAGCATACAATGCGGCTATTGAGTTCCCGGATGGGGCGGTGATAAAAATCTATTCTTATTTAGAGTTTGTGTGTCCCCACAAGGATCCAAGAACCCATTCTGCTATGGATTACATCCATCCTTCATGGCGTAACGAGCCGCTACGCAAACAGAATATGAAGAAAGCGAGTTGTTTATCTGCTGAAGAGGCTCACGTGCTGCATTTTTAACGCTGTGGGTCATTATTTTTCATCCTAATACTGTACTGCTTTCATGTCTGCGGAGTTCTGAACACGCATGTTGCTGTCACCTTCCACAAAGACTCTGTTTAATCAAACTACAAAGCTTTTGGTTGCTCCGTTAAAGACAGAACTGGGCCAGAGAGGATGACGTTGAGGAAACTTTTGGGGCTTGTTTTTGGGGTGGAGATCCGATTTGGTTCTCTTAGCATTTAAAGTGACAAGTACCGCAACTGGCATCTCTTTTGAGTCCCTCGTGGTTCCCATTTCCAAACGCTAATGAAAATGGGATTAGACAGTAGCATGTGCATGTTTCCTTATTTACAGTAGAGGGGAGCACTGGAACATCAACTAGACCGCACATGTGACCTGCACGCACTTTCCACTCCCAGAAAGTAAAAAGGCTATTTGCTTTGAGCCTTTTAATAAAGAGGGACATTCTTAGAGATGCTACGATAACGGATGATTCTTTTCGATGTCTACCTATTTGAAGCGGAGGACGTACATTTGGACTTTGGTTTGTGTTGAGGCTTTAATCGTGTTTTATCTGACAGAGTGCCCATTTTTAAAAAGCTAGACCAAATTTGTATTGTTTGACTGAGATCGAAAATCAGCCAACCTTTAAGTACAAAGAAAATCTTTGTCCTAATACATATATATATATACACTCTTACGGGAAAGGAGCGGGCTTTCTTTCTGCAAACAGAGCGCTGATTGTAGGTCTGCTGAAGTCAATTACCCGTTCGAGTGGCAGCATACTGTTCGCATTACAATTGCCATGTTATGCTGTTTATTGCCGCGTATGTTCCATGAGAACTTGTCACTGCCTCGCGCTTGTGGGAAAACAGATGAAAGGCGAAGGCAATGTGTTACTGTGCTCCTAAAGAGAGGTTCAATTATTTCAAAAGCCTGCATGTGAAGACGCTCTGGTCCAAATTCAGCACCAAGCCATCCTTGACAATTCTCTCTGAAATCTGTCAGCCTCTGAGACGACGGGCCGCTGCAGCTCCTCCAGCATGCCCGGTTCTCCCAGCGCTTGTGCATGAGCAGGGTTGTAATGTGCGGCCTGGTTTTACTGCCTGTGATGTTTTTACATACAACACCTACCCTGGCGGCCTCCACAAGCTCCACTTTACCAACCATTACTGGAAGAGGGCCCAAACAGAGGCCCGCAGCTGGAGCGCCGGTGGATCGTCGTGTGCGTGCTGAGTCAACACTCACACATGGACTTCATTCAAAACGGCCGATGGAGATGTGAATCTAGATGAACTTGAAGGTTTATGGCAGAATTATGAACTGGAATTCAAAGGTAAAATACTTTTACTACACATAATTTCATCCCCGTTTGACATTTCCCTTTCATTATTATTAATTGTGATGCCGTCAGAAGGAGAGAAAACGACTCAATGCTAATAAGATTAGATCCGTAGTTTACAAAACTTAACCCTCGTGTTGTCCTTGGGGCAAATTCAAAAATCATGTTATTTTGGGTAGTACAGTGGGGTTCGAAAGTTTGGGCACCCCAGGTAAAAATCTGTATTAACGTGCATAAAGAAGCCAAGAAAAGATGGAAAAAAATCTCCAAAAAGCATCAAACGACAGATTGGACATTCGTTTAACATGTCACGAAAAGTTAATTTTATTTCCATAATTTACACTTTCAAAATAATATAGATGTGATAGTGGTATCAATCTTATCTAATTTGCCCCCAGAAAAGGAATAAGCATACTACTCAATATGTTGATCTATTCCTTTAAAAAGTAAAATGCAATGAGGATAACTCCTCTGAGAAACTCATTCATCACATTTATACAGTATATTGCTGTTCAAATTGCTGTTTTTTATGCTCTATGTGCTCTGCTCTGCAACCCTGCTCTTGTAATTTGAGCGAAAAAAATTGTTGGATTAGCATGTTATTTGTAACCTGAAGAGACTAAAGACACGTTAATAACTTCACCGTGATTACTGGGACTGCAACAATTTGCCCAAATCACACTGATACAACCGGCTAGAAGCCTGAAATACAGCTGCATGGATTCAGACAGCTTGAATTACGACAGGGCAGGGAAGGAATCACAGCTGAATGGATGCCGACGTTTCTGTATTGGAAAATCCTAACGTGGCAGCCATATCTTGGTCGCCGTCTTTATCTCGGTGCCCAATCGTGCCGTTAACTGCGGGTTGTCAGCAGGCTCCTTTCAAGCTGACGAGCTCGTCTCTGACAGTGTTTTGTCATTCCTTTGAATGCTTTTGTCAGGTATCCTGGCACTCATCGGAACAACGCACATAAATAACTATATACATAAACAATGTCGCTGTGCTAGTCGAATATGCTCATGTCCTGATCAAGTAATTATCACAACAGGCAGGTAGGAAATGCAAGGGAAGGCCGACGGGTTTTCTCATAAGAGTTGGAAAACCTTCAGGTGAAATATCCAGATTGCAGCACCTGAGAGAGTCTCTGATTCCCCTTTTCACCTGCAGACAGCATTAGCAAACATGAGGGGTATCGACATGGTCTTCCATGCTGCGGCCGTGGCCAGAATCCATTACTATAGCCACAGCATGCAGAAACATAGCAACAACAAGGGGGGGGGGGCCGGGGTAGCTCAGTTGGTAGAGCAGGCGCACATATACAGAGGTGTAATCCTCTACGATTTCCTGCATGTCTTCCCCTCTCTCTCTACCCCCAAGAAATAATCTTAAAAACACAACAAGCAACAAATGATGGTTGGTTCTAAGGAACTTGATTCGATAAACTCTACAAATTAGGCCAATGACAGTGTCATTTGCATTAAAAGCATGTTGTTACATGGCATCGCACCATGTTGCTTGAACAATGTCATCGTGCATCGACTACTGTGCATGCACCACTTTACCGACGGGGAAACTAGTTTTGAATTCTAACTACTGCTGGGTTATAACTTGTCTCGCTCTGCTCCATAACTGCTAGTTTCACTTCTCCCTGCAGCTCAATCCACTATATTCAAAAGTTTGACCGTTTCCAATAAAGCTTGGGAAACTTTGCTGAGCATTGGCCGTAGCCCAAGAGAAAAGTTCTCTAGTGCATGTACGCAGTGGAAGCACAAGGTCCCCGCCGCCCCCCCCCCATACCCCAGTTACAGATGGTGAGACCCCGGCTTGTCGGGCTCCCCTGTCCCAAAGCTCTGCCAGGGAGGCCCCTTTGATAATGACCCTTACACACAATTTACGACCACACTACAATAGTCCTGCAACAACGGTTTCCACATAACTTTTGATTTAAGGGGCCTTTATGGGCAGAAACCGTGCTCGGACCGGGCTAATAAGTGGCCCTTGGTGGGCTTTGCCAAAGTTTACTTCACTGTTCTGTGAATTTGACACAATGCATAAATCACAAAACTTGACACAAATGTTTTGTACATTTCTATATAAGACAGACAAAAAAGTGTTTTGATGTCATCTTTATGTTTTCTTGCAGAGTTAGAAAAGAAGATCCACACCACCCTCATCTGTCCAGTAAATGTGAAGCTAGCTCCAGTAGCCAGTTAGCTTACGCCGAAACAGCTAGCCTAGCCCCTCAGGCTTGCCCAGTAACCAATAGAAACAGCCGAAAGTTACTGCTCCCAGCTACGAAATATAGCATATCGACACATAACCCCAAGTGCGATATGGGGCGGGACAGGATCCGATAGTCTTTCTCTCGGGATGTCGCAGGACAGGATCTTTTGGGGGAGGGCAGTCACGTGACCGGGACATGATTGACACGGATTCCCCTTTCACCCTCAAGTCTGACGCTCCCTTTCCAGCTTTGGAACTGCACACAAGCGCACAACAGCTCAGTGTTGTTGTACAATCAGTTAACAGCTCAGTTGTTATCCTGTCACATAACAAGACGTAGGACTCAAGGGTGACGTTGCCAGAAGACATTACACATCTGAGACCTTACCGCGGAGGGTAAGAGTACACCCCCGGCATGAAAAGCCCCTTCACCCGTTGTTGTTGTGTGATTTGTGGAGCGGGTAGCTGGGGTTAGATCATGGGCCCCTGCTCGAGGTTGTGCCGGTGCCAAGCGCATGATGCAAAGGAAAAAGAAGCGCGGGCAGAAGAAGGGTGTGGGAACTCCGAGCTCTACATGAGTCTCCAACCTTAGCAACCTGTCTTTACTCAATGTTCACCCCGACGCCAGACCCTGGGGTTGTGGAGTCAGTGTGGAGAGACAGGGGAGGATGTAAGGGGATCTGTCTTGTATCACCGCAGAGCGGCGACCTCTTGGGGACGGCTCTTCTTGTTTTTTTGAGGGCCACTTTATCAAAGCCTGTATTATAACGTTCTAAAAATACGACAAATACAAAACGGTTTCTTTGGAAGGTGTCCGACTTTCAACTATAACTCCAAACTGAAATATTACTATAATTAACTCATCCTATTTCGGAACAATGTCCTTTTTCAGTCACCGAGCCCTCTGATGACACAGTCATGAAAGCAGATGTCAGACAGCTGACAGTTCCCACGCCACAGACATTTCCCTTTAGCCTCTCAATCTTCCCCCTGAAGATGCTTTGCTTTCCGTCTTGCCCACTATCGATTCAGCAGATGCCAAACGGACCGACAGAAACCTCCCCCAGCTTCAGTCTGGACTACCTTTAAAGGCTCCTTCAAGGGTAATTGAACAGCAGTGGGTGATGTCCTGAGTGTATCGAGGGGAAGTTGGGGAGACAGGTGCTTCCCACGGCGCAGAACGCATTACACCGGAGACCTGGAGAGAGGTTAGATGCTGCAGACAAGGTCACGAGCTGTTTTGACTTCACCACTCTGCTTTGCTGGATTCTTTGGCAGGT
>NW_022605581.1:932576-933305 GCF_008692095.1 Etheostoma spectabile | reverse complement strand
ACAGCTGCATGTAAGCAAAAGGGGTTTAGACCTGGTTTCAAATCTCTCAGAGGCAGAGGGTGAGGGGGTGGGGGGTGGGGGTGGGGGGGACACAAACTTTTGGACAGACCAGTCGGACGTGAAGATAATCTTCACCCTTGTTCATTTACTTGGTACTCCCGATGGCTTTTTTTGTCCAATTCTTCCCATATATGTCAGACCTTTTCCTTTTCATTTGCTAAACACACTTCGAGACTTCAGACTAGCTAAATAAAATAATAAGTTTGCTCTTGTCTGACTGTTAAGAGCATCTTCCTTCTCAAACACAGATAGTCCCTGAACCATGACAAAATTTAATGGAATCACTGGCTGCAGCTCCTAACGTAATTATAGCTGACCCAATAACGTCGCAAGGGAAGGCGTTCTATTAAAACGGAAAGCCCTAAGAAATTAATTAATCCCCATTCTCTCTGCCCCTTTCACCTGCTGTAACCAAAGGTCTGATTACTATGGGTTGATGTAAGGAACTACTAACAGCTTAGGTCATTTAAGTTTCATCAGGTCAGTCAGAAGCACGCCTAATGAATTGCAGGTCATTATATGACTGGAACTTATAGTAAACTACGCCATAACGTTGGTTTTGCTCCAAGCATAGACAGTAAGACACACAATTCCTCATAGACAAGGGGTCTCCGAACACACCAACACTTGAATGCCACACTTTCGATGAAGAATACAGACTCAATATCT
>NW_022605581.1:930690-932566 GCF_008692095.1 Etheostoma spectabile | reverse complement strand
ATCAAAGTTTGGAGGAAATTCAATTTCTATTGCCGGATGCTAAACCTGTCTTGACATTTCAATTTTCCCGGGTAATTGCTGTATTTCGTCTTAGCCTTTTGCGGAGATAAGGCATGATCTTGGCCGGCCAAGGTAATAAGATGCCAAATCATCCATCCTTTCTAAATTCAAGCAACAGAAGAGTCCAAAACCTAAGATGACATTATACCAAGGTTGTGCATTTGAAAGCAATTAATTCAAAGATGAAGCCACAAAAGCATATGAACATGGACTTGCTTGTTTTGAGGAGATTCGGTGTATAAATATTTGACTTTGGGTAAATACAGAGCGTGTACACAGTTGATATCTGCCCTCTACACACTGACCTCGTCACTTCCTGCACGCTTTGAACCAAGCTCGGCAAATAGGAGATGGGAACATGGAGATAAACTTCCCCACTGAAATGTGTGAGATAAAATATGGGAAATGATGGCCAGACACTAGCCATGAGGGTTAATAGTCTAGCTTATGAAATATAAATCTAAGCCCAGCATATCCACCTGACATGCAGCAGCAGGCTAAAAAATATTCCCCTATGCATGCTAAAATCAAAAACATCCATGGCTTGGAGAACATTAATCACTTCCTGAAGACCAAACATAGTAAAGACATTTGCCACATGAGCCCATTTTGAGAAACATTTTCTAATAATTTGCCAAATATGAAATGTGTAGAAAATTGTGAATGTGACTATCTCTCCTGGGTGTGAGAAAAGCTTTGTTTCCAGTGAAGCCAGTATGAAAAAAATTTATAAAAATGACTGTGTACGAGAGAACAATTATGTTAAATAATTAAAGCCAAATACGTAAATAAAGCCAATATGCAACTTTACCATAAACAGGAGACCTGATGACAGTGCAGCAAAATTAAATCTCCACCTCAAAACAACAGAATCATCACCACAATAGAAAAAATAAATAGCTTGTATCTAAGAACAAACACAAATGTAGTTATAACCCACTATGGAAACTAAAATAATACAACAATAAGTTGAAGTTCTTTGGATTACAGTGCTATATCAACACAGTCCATTTACCAGACACCATGGACCACAGGCCTACCTGTGAGACATCAACAAGTGAAGACAATAATTCCCGATTTTCAGTTTGGTGAAATGATGAATGATACCTTGGCATTTCAGTGGAATGCGTCCTTATGGTGGAGTCTTCACAGTCCAGAGACCCCCGTGGCTACAGACACTAGAACACTAACAGAAACCTTGACGGGGCATTTGGGGCCCAGGTGATGATACATCAACGGTGAGTGGAGTTGCGGGATCCAAGCAGCAACGTGGAAGCCTGGCTTAACGCTAGCCTTCTACATTGAGCTGTGGAATGCTATATGAGCATTGGCAGCATTGAAAGATGCGTGGGGGGGGGGGGGGGTGGGTTTGAATACATGTATACAATGAACTTCTACGCTAAATATCATCTAGAAAAGAAACCACCTGAACATGACAAAGTTCATCAAGCCTGTGCAGTATAGCCAATAATGTAGACTTGCTCCATCCAATGCTTAAAATTAACTTCACATGCAACACCTCTCTCTGCCTGGGGCTTTTTTGGGGGGCTTGAGGGCTCCCAAATCCCCACAAGAACAGCATCTAGTAGTAGTCACCGTATAGAAACCTGCATCCATTTCCAAGCGCTCCTACGGACAGTTTTTCACAAAAGATTAAACACGAGGAACAGAAACCAGACGGACACCTTTGTCAGTTGATTTTAAATGTAACTGCGTATTAGCTTCGGCGTCACTTAAATCATTTCTGGCAAATGTTGATCGCCAGCGAAGATTAAGGCTGCTCTGTCTACTGGACAGGAAGCTAATTAGTGTTGTT
>NW_022605581.1:930177-930680 GCF_008692095.1 Etheostoma spectabile | reverse complement strand
TGATATTGCAGGCTTGATTAAATCCAGGCGTATGTGTGTGTATCGATTACAGTGAGGGGAAAACCCACCGAAGACTCTCTCTCACACATTTGGACCAGCAACCCCTTGTCTTTCATCGAAATTACTAATTTAGAGAAATAAAGAGGAAATGAGGCGGTGTCCTTTACCAGTGATGATTGGCAAGGCGGTGCAGTGGAAGAGAACATACGTTGTCTTTGTTCAAAGCCCTTCGTATGCTTCAAATTAAAGTTTTGGCCTTTTGAAGTGCACTTTTTCATTTTCATGAACCAGATGCTTCAATAAAAGGAAGAGACAACTTCTTGGATGTGCAGAAATCCCCAAATCGGTTATTACTGTTATGTAAATGGGGCAGTAATTGTTTGTTTGTGTATCACATGTGATAGAAAAGCTTGAGCGCTCCCCGAACGGGAGACGGGGGATTTGAGAAGATCAGCCTCCAGAATCACTGGGATGGGTCAACACGGGGGTCAGAGGGGGGGGGG
>NW_022605581.1:929885-930167 GCF_008692095.1 Etheostoma spectabile | reverse complement strand
TAGCCAGAGAGGACGAGTAGGAAGACACTACTGATGACATCAAGGATGGGTGAGTGGACGGGAGGAAGGAGAGAAAGAGGACACGCAGAAGACAGGAGTAGGTTCTCATGTTCATAGCAACACAACAGTCATTTTCTAACACTGGAAAAGATTAAGAGAATCTACATTCGTCTGAAATTAACAGAATTCTTAACAAAGGTAAACACTCTTATTGGTTGGTCTGGGCAACCAAAATTAACCCTCGCGTTTTCTTCACTACCCTCGTGTCCCTCGGGTCAAACT
>NW_022605581.1:929744-929875 GCF_008692095.1 Etheostoma spectabile | reverse complement strand
TTATTTGGGGTTTTAAAAACAGTTCTGAAATAAAAATTTCCCTTAATAATCTATTAACAAATAGTGTCTTCCTCTCAATTTCAAACAACTGAGATAACATATACTGTATGTTTAGGGAATGCAATCAGTCT
>NW_022605581.1:929410-929734 GCF_008692095.1 Etheostoma spectabile | reverse complement strand
ACACAATTAAAAATGGAAGTGGGATTTGATTTTTTTTTTTGTCATAAGGTCATAATTCATGTTAAAAATCCACTAGGTGATCATTATTTTCTTGGAAAAAACATTTGTGGTCCTATGCAGAATCATTTTCTGAATTGAGTCAGGAACGCATGTTCATCAAATGTTCCATTTGTCTTTTAAAAAACAAGAATTGGGTCAATTTGACCCGCATACCATACAAGGGTTAAGTGATGTACCAAACCGTACCGTGGTGATGTTGCTAACGACACAATCATGTGGCTGACTTTGTGTTTTCGTGGGTCTGTATCTGAGTGAATGGGGGGG
>NW_022605581.1:907067-929400 GCF_008692095.1 Etheostoma spectabile | reverse complement strand
GGGGGAGACCGAGAGAAAAAGAGCCGCGGGGCTATAAATCTGGACAGAGCACTAAAGAGACAGCAGACAGGGGAAACAGCTCTGATGAAGCACGGCATTAATGACCATTTCCCTCTGAAAAGCCCACTAATTTGCTAATTAAAACCTCCTGTTGCCTCGTACGTTTCCTTATTCTAACTCGGGTGACTTCACATTACGTGCTCCTTGTGACTGCACCATCCACTTTGCTTACACTGAACTGCAAAAAACACACAACCACATGCTTAGCGAACCACTGTTGAGAGGTAACCGGTTATGTAGGTACCCCACTCCCTCATGCTACCACTGAACTTTTTTTTACAATCTAACAAAAAGCCCACAATGTTGTTCTATGGATCAGTGTAAAATAGCAGCTTTTTACAACAATGTTATTCCACGAATCAGTGTAAAATAGCAGCTTTTTACAACAATGTTATTCCACGAATCAGTGTAAAATAGCAGCTTTTTACAACAATGTTATTCCACGAATCAGTGTAAAATAGCAGCTTTTTACAACAATGTTATTCCACGAATCAGTGTAAAATAGCAGCTTTTTACAACAATGTTATTCCATGAATCAGTGTAAAATAGCAGCTTTTTACAACAATGTTATTCCACGAATCAGTGTAAAATAGCAGCTTTTTACAACAATGTTATTCCACGAATCAGTGTAAAATAGCAGCTTTTTACAACAATGTTATTCACAAATCAGTGTAAAATAGCAGCTTTTTACAACAATGTTATTCCACGAATCAGTGTAAAATAGCAGCTTTTTACAACCACATGTCCAACTTAACACGAACCATCTCAGCTTGTTACACACAATGCAGCAGGTAATTGTAAAAGCACCACAATAAGATGTAACCAAATATCTGGTGATTTCACATTTGGAGTTGAGACCTCAGCCATTCCTTCAAAAAAGTATTCGAGAAGGTTCTGCATGCACATTTGGAACGAGACAACAGTGGACTCAAAACGAGGTCAATTGTGCAAAATAAAGCTAATTTGCTTCCTGCACCGATGTGATAATTGCGGCAAAGAAAAAAAAATGTTATTGCACTGCGAGGCTGTGCCGCGCACCGTGAAGTGCACTGAATAGTTGTAGGCACCGCTTACACACGCACACGCACACACACATACACACACACTTAAGGAACTGCAGTAGTTAGTTGGACAGGTGACGTGTGTTTGCTTTGCAAAGTGAGAAGGGGATTGGGAAATTATTGACAGGCAGGTCTGCAGGAGTGCAGACTGCCCTTGAGCACTCGGTTCCCGGCCCAGGGACCGCATGGGTGTCTACTTGAAATTCAGGGTCGTTTGCAGATCATTAAGGTAATAGTCGCGAGTACCTATGCATCGTAGGGACAGGTGAGAGGAAACTTGAATATAGCTGTCTGTACAAACGGTAACTAGGACCAAATGAGCTCTTATGGAAAAGGCCACATTCCATATTTACATTTGGGGATTTCCAAGTCCATGGAAGTATTCCGGCTTACTGCAAAAGACGGGTAGACATGTAGATGTAAACTATACAGACAATGCAATAGAATGACTGTGATGCCGGTTCCTGAGCGATACTTTTTTTCCGATACCAATTTATAAAATCCATTTTAACCAACAGAAATTACATTATAGCAAAAATAATGTGAGCCCCATCTCTGCGTAACAGTTTCTCCTGGCTATTATTTGATCTTTGTAGAAGCATGCTGCATGACTGTTGCTGATGAGATGTACTCCTTAGGTATTGAAATTGGGTATAGAATGACGAGGCATTTTTCAATACTCGATACTAAGGAGGTAAATTGATCGGCACCTAAAAAGTATCATATTTGCTACCCAGCCATAACTGTATGTGTTCCATCCCGTATCAGTGTGTATATTACATAAGGCTCAGCTTACCTTCAATTCCATGCCACCAACCCGGGAAAAAAACTGCCAAAAATACCCCTTACACATCATATCAAGGTCTTTTTGTCAATCTATCTCAGTTATGGGATGCCAGATCATTTTACACTTGATTTTGTTTTTATAATCTTTTAAAAGTGTTATTAAATTACCATTAATTACAAACTCAGATCTCACACAGACACAGGAATGAGAGGCCTAAAGCAAAGTGACTGTCCTTCCAAGGTTATAAAAGTCAAAAGGACTTTGACAAAACAGCACACATGTCTCTTCATCCACATGCTTCTTTGTCCCGTTTTCTTATTTTGAGTATCTGGTAATCGCTTACTACACCAAGCAGCCGCCTGTACGTTCCCACTCAGTGAACGTTTGACATCGGATTGCTTGCAGGTTCCTCTTTCTACAATTAGCAAATAAGTGGGCTATTGTTAACCTGATTGACATTAGCAGCTAGGAGCCGGGTCGGGCACGTAACCCTCAAATCCCTCGATGGCGCCCCCTGTGACCCCTGGACAGGCTGCAGTGATTATTCTCACATTAAGCCAATGAGGCTCATGTGCCGTTCAACTCCACAAAAAAGGAAGATGACTGTCTTAAAAGGAGGAGAATCTTAAAAAATATAAATCCTCATCATCTCATTTGAAAGCCTGATGCAATCCCAATAAAGTGTGTCCCTAAATCTACGTGCTACATTCCTCCTGCGTGCATAGTAGACAGGAGGCTGTAGTTGAACAGCCAGGAAAACAGTCGGAGCGTTTTCATAAAGGAGGAAATGCTGAGCTGAATAAAATGCCGCTGAGATCCGACAGGCGAGCAGGATTGGGGAAATGTGTTTGACATGAGAGGCGAGCAATCTTTGACCCTTTTTAAAATCAGACTGCTGATGCATAAGAAAGATATGCACGGGAAAGGTGGCCGCAGGCAACTAAAAACTCCAGCTTAGGGCTCCAGCATGGTTCGCAAAGCAGGTCCTTGTCTCGGGTGATAACTTCCACCGTGCACAATTTAAAGTCAAAAGGAAGGGCCATGTGTGCATTAGTCGATGGAAAACACAAATAGAAACAGCTTCGCTCCAGCAAACGTTTCTCTAGGTTTCTTAAGTGTACTCGAGTGTGAAATTTTAGAGACGAAGTAAAGCAAACGCTGATCAGCTCAGGGATTTACACCATGCACTGTCTGGAGATGTCTTTTAACCCTCGTGTTGTCCTCCTGTCAACCATGATCACTTTTTCCAACACTTTTGTCACTTTTTCCAATGTTGTGGGTGCTTTTTTTGGTGTCTTTTCCAAAAGGTTTTTGATATTATTTCGAGGGCTCATTTTTTGTGACGAAAAATAAAAAAAAATGAACTGAAAATGGGTCAATTTGACCCAAGGACAACATGAGGGTTAAAAGGTAGAGGACAAACTAGTAGTCAACGTTTGTGGCTTTCTAAGGTGTATAACTCCACTTTCTAAATGCATGAAACATTATAGTATATCCATTTATCGGAACACACAATAACAAAGTTAAAATATCTTTTGGCTTCACACAACCAGAGAAAAGGCATTTTTTTTTTTTAAATAAAACATCTTACAGCAATTATATCTATTGCTTGAATTTGTTCATTAAACTGAATTTTGCTTGGATTCTTTTCAATAATCAATATTTCCCACACAGCCCAATGCTGAGCAGAACTAGTTCCCTGGCCAGCATTTGTACGACCACAAATTAATCACGACGTGTATTTTAAAATTAAATTCAAATTTGTATTTGATGTTATTACCCAACACTTCCTAGTTGTGACCCGTTGGGTTCTTTGATGCACGCCAAACACATTAATACCATTTTTTGCGTGTGTGTGTCTGTGTGTTTGTGTGAGAGAAGTTTCCATCTCCTACTTGACCAGAATGATTTTCATAAAAACATATTTTGCTGAATTTTAATTGGCGCCTCCTGAAGTTGGCTCGCTGAAACGCTGCTGTCTGGGTTTGGGGTTGTTTTTTTTGAAGCGGCTGCTGGTGCGAGTCATTAGAAGCCACATTTAAAAACTCTGCACCATTACCATTTTATTTGCCCTGTCAAGATTTATAATGAAACTAATTTTGAGATGTGTAATTGCTGGACAGCGAACGAGGCGGCTGTTGACTCTGGCCGCGGCGGCTGAAGTAATTGACGTGCTCAGAGTTGAGTATTCATTTGAGCGGGGGGGGGGGTAGCCAGGGCGCCGTGTGCCAAGGCCTACCTCTGGCATCCAGACTGACACATCTGGGCTTGATTCATCAAGGTATTTGCACCACAGCACAACAATGTGCAAACAAGCATGATGCACAAAAGGCGGCCGAGAAAATACATAAAATAAATAAACAGACCGAATGGGGATGCAACAGGGCAATTAAAGCCCCCTATTTTTAAATCCAGATGCTTGTGGCCTGACAAAACCGAGCCTTTCATGGGACTCGATGACAAGAGATGGAACGGGGTCAATTTGGGCTTTTGATTCACCAAAAGCTTTGGCTCTTTCTGGAGTCTGGCACAAGACGGGAAACGGGGAAGATTCCAAGCTAACAAACCTTTTGGAGCTCTTCTTGCAGCCCTTTTTCTTTGTAAATCGTTACGCCGTTAAGGTTCCACAGAAAGTCCCATCTTCCATCTGCGCTGACCAAGAACGTCAAAGACGCTAAATGTCCGCTTAGAATTTTAATAATATCGAGTTTGGGATGATTTACAAATTTCAATTCAACTCCATTATCAATAGAATACCAGCTGATCTGGGTGGGGGGGGGGGGGGGGATCATCTTTAATGCAATATCAACATTGCCCATGATCAGCGACCATTCCTCCAATGTTCCAAAAACATATTGGGATATTTTTAAAAACTAACTGAGGAAACATTGGGGAACCCTTTTGCAATTTTGTAAGCACATGATGTAATCTGAGCTGCTGCCCTGGTTAAAAAACAATGCAACTGATCTGAGCTGGTCTGTAATATCTATAACGTCTATAATGTCTATTATGGAGTGCAATGGAAATTTCTATGTGACCCCAAACTTTTGACCGGTTATTAGATCCATATAACACTCCTGTGTTCAGTCAAAGCTGTATCCAAGCACACGGCTCCTCCTTTTTTGGTATATTTCAGAAGTTAAATGTTAAAAATCCCATGGAGCCCTGCAGAGCTAAATGCAGTATATAGGGAAAAAAGCCAAAAAAAAGGGTTCATAGAGAAACCACAATATCCCTCAGAGAGAAAATGTTAAATCATATTGTCACTCCCAAGTCACTGAAGTCTGCTTAAGGAGCATTGTATTAATATATACAATTATGAATCCTCTATGGCAGGGTCTTGGGTTGGAATAAAATACATTTGCCACATCTTGAAGTAGATTTTACTCTGACCTTATCATTTTGCATTGTAATACCAAGTTGCATCTTGCAGTTGCAGAAAGTGGCTTTAACCGAGCAATGATTGCAAGCCAGTTACATTCAGAAAATCATCATCAACTCCACTTTAAACCTGAACATCTGTAAAAAAAAAAAAAAGTCATATCCACTGTCTCTTGGATGGCTCAGTTAGCCTGTTTATTATGGGGCGCCGTTTGTAAAGCGGCTCGTGCTGAAAATACCGCAACCTTTTGGTCAAATGTAGCTTAAATATGTTAAATAATGGTATGAAATTTTGAGGGTCACTTTTGCCATTTACAACAAATTTGTCAACTTGGAATATTTTAAATAGTTAAATCCAAATATTAAATGTTACACCTAAATGTTAAATGAATCTATATGCTAAATCTAAATCTAAATGTAAATCTAAATTAAATGTTAAATCTAAATTAAATCTAAATCTAAATGTTAATCTACAATCTAAATGTTAAATCAAATTAAATCTAAATGTTAAATCTTAAATCTAATGTTAAATCTAAATCTAAATCAAATGTTAAATTAAATATTAAATCTAAATCTAAATGTTAATCTAAATCTAATTTAAATCTAAATCTAATCTAAGTAAATCTAAATATAATCTAAATCTAAATGTAAATATCTAATGTTAAATCTAAATCTAAATGTAAATCTAAATCTAAATGTTAAATCTAAATCTAAATCTAAATCTAAATCTATGTTAAATCTAAATATAAATCTAAATTAAGTTAAATCTAAATCTAAATCTAAATGTTAAATCTAAAGTTAAATATAAGTAAATCTAAATCTAAATGTTAAATCTAAATCTAAATGTTAAATCTAAATCTAAATCTAAATGTTAAATCTAAATCTAAATGTTAAATCTAAATCTAAATGTTAAATACATCTAAATCTAAATGTTAAATCTAAATATTAAATCTAAATCTAAATGTTAAATCTAAATCTAAATCTAAATGTTAAATCTAAATGTAAACTAATAATTAAATGTTAATCTAAATTAAATCTAAATCTAAATGTAAACTAAATCTAAATCTAAATGTTAAATCTAAATGTTAAATGCTAAATCTAAATGTTAAATCTAAATTAAATGTTAATCTAAATCTAAATGTCTAAATCTAATATAATCTAAATGTTAAATCAAATGTTAAATCTAATCTAAATGTTAAATGCTAAATCTAAATGTTAAATCTAAATATTAAATCTAAATCTAAAATTAAATCTAAATTAAATGTTAAATCTAAAATATTAAATCTAAATCTAAAAGTTAAATCTAATCTAAATGTTAAATCTAAATCAAATTAAATGTTAAATTAAATATTAAATCTAAATCAAAAGTTAAATCTAAATCTAATGTAAATTAATAACTAAATGTAAATCAAATGTTTGGGTGAAAATAAATATTTAGCTAATATGCAAATTAATGTCGGTAAACGGAAGTACCAAAATAAGCTCGAGGAGGTCAGTGTATGTTTATAGTGTCAAATAACGAATAAAAATCCTCTCATTGGGAGTATGGACTCTTGAACTTGGATAACCGTGAAAAAACTACCTAAAATAATAAACACAGTTGGGGAAACTGTATTTGAAGAGTACTTTGAGTTTAGTGTACTTTTAGAATGGTGTGGGAATATAGCCACTATAGCCAGCCACGGGGGGGCTCACTTTGACTGGTCTGTCAGTTCGCTTGCATTAAGGTCAGCAAGAGACTATCCCCGCCCGCCCCGACAAGGCACGGTATGTGGCCATGGTCACTGCGTAATGTCTAACGAATCCGCGTTAGCCGAGAACATCGGCAGAGCCGTCCCGGTGGCTGAACAAACTATTCAACAGCGACAGCGACAGCCTCAGGGCCACCGCAGGCCACCTCGGTAAGCATGTTTTCCAAATCACGGAGCTAGCATTGTCTGTTGTCAAGGCTAAATAACTAAAAGCTAACGGTAGCTAGCCAGTAGAGATTTGCTATACCTTGACAACAAGACAATGCTAGCTCCGTGATTTGGAAAACATGCTTACCGAGGTGGGCCTGCGGTGGCCCTGAGGCTGTCGCTGTCGCTGTTGAATAAGTTTGTTCAGCCCCGGGACGGCTCTGCCGATGTTCTCGGCTAACGCTGATGCTGGATCGGCATTACGCAGAGTGACCATGGCCAACAGTACGTGCCTTGTCGGGGGCGGGCGGGGGATAGGCTCTAGCTGACCTTAATGCAAGCGAACGTGACAGACCAGTCAAAGTGAGCCCCCCCCGTGGCTGGTATAGTGGCATAATTCCCACCCATTCATAAAAGTGACACTAAAAACTCAAAGTACTCTTCAAATACAGTTTCCCAACTGTGTTTATTATTTAGGTAGTTATTTCACGGTATACCAAGTTCAAGAGTCCATATCTCCCGATGAGAGGATTTATTTCGTATTTGACACTATAAACATACACTGACCTCCTCGAGCTTTATTTTGGTACTTCGGTACCGACATAATTGCATATTAGCTAAATATTAGTTTCACCCGAAACATTTAGATTTAACATTAGCATTTAGATTTAGATTTAACAGCTTTAGATTAGATTAGATTAACATTCAGATTTAGATTTAACTTTTAGATTTAGATTAATATTTAGATTTACATTTAGATTTAGATTTAACTTTAGATTTAGATTTAAATTTAGATATTAGAAGATTTAACATTTAGGATTTAGATTTAAACATTTAGATTTAAACATTTAGATTAGATTTAGATTTATAACATTTAGATTTAGATTTAACATTTAGATTAGATTTAACATTTGATTAGATTACATTAGATTTAAATTTAGATTTAGATTAGATTAACATTTAAATTTAGTTAATATTTAGATAACATTTAGATTTAGATTACATTAGTTAACATTAGATTTAGATTTAGATTACATTAGATTTAGATTAATATTAGATTTAATAGATCATTTAGTAACATTTAGATTAGATTACATTTAGATTTAGATTTACATTTAGATTAGATTAACATTAGATTAGTTTGATTTAAAATTTAGATTTAGATTTAAAATTTAGATTAGATTAACATTTAGATTAGATTTTTAACATTAGATTTACATTTAGATTTAGATTTAGATTTAAATTTAGATTGTAGATTTAAATTAGTATTTTAAACGTTAGATTAGATTTAGATTTAAAATTTAGATTTAGATTAAACATTTAGATTAGATTTAACATTTGAGATTTAGATTTAACATTTAGATTAGATTAGATGAATTAGATTTAGATTTAACATTTAGAAATTTAGATTTTAATATTAGATTAACATTAGATTTAGATTTAGATTTAACATTTAGATTAGATTTTTAAATTTAGATTAACATTTAGATTTAGATTTAGATGTAACATTTAGATTTAGATTTAACATTTAGATTTAGATTTAACATTTAGATTTAACATTGTAGATTTAGATTTAGATTTAACATTTAGATTTAGATTTAACATTTAGATTTAGATTTAGATTTAACATTTAGATTTAGATTTAGCATATAGATTTAACATTTAACATTTAGATTTAGATTTAGCATATAGATTTAACATTTAACATTTAGGTGTAACATTTTCAGCACGAGCTGCTTTACAAACGGCGCCCCATAGTTTATTTCCATCATTATATCATTATGAGAGGGATGAAGGGCTCTTCTCTTCTTGAATACAGTACAGTTACTGCTAATGAAATTAGATGCTTTCCTGTCGCAAGTCTTTTACTTCTTTGACATGTTTTGGCATTTGGAAGAGGGGTGGCTTTAACATCTCTGGGATGTTATAAGAGGAGACCACGCAGAAAAGTGTGAAGGAGGAGCTTGTTAAGCAAAGCAGAGAGAATTGATTTGCGTGCAAGTGACTGAGATTCGTCAGAAATATTTGCAAAATATAAAGACGTGGGCCCAGAACGGCAGTGTAGCTCGGGAATAAAGCCTTAACCTAGCAGCACTCAAACCCCGTTTAAACAGGCTTGACTTCCTCACTTGATTAGCCTTAAAATAAGCACTGTTCAACAAACTAAAATGGAATTCTTCATTAACGACCGTGGGACCGTTTCAGCCCCTGGGGAGCCCGGCAGATTCAGTCTACAGACCTTTGGAGGACCGAGCCTCCAGGCTAATTGTGCAGCCTGAGTAGAATGCACAAGGCTGTAGTGTGTGTGCCACATACACTTAGCACATGTGACACCAGCCGCGAGCCGCATCTGAAAGCCCTGCACTGCTGCAGGCCATGCGGCCCGGCACAAGAATGAACAGGCAGCACCAGCCTCGAGCTGTTCCCCGACAGACCGATGCTATTTGGCTGTTAACAGTCCCCCAGCTGGTGTCTGCTGTGTGCTGCATGTGTGAGCCTGGTGGCATGCCACTGTTTTGGTCTGCGGATGTTCGCGAGCATGTGTGCAGCGTGGATGTTGGCATGAAAGCGCCAGAGGCCCCCCCCCCCCCCCCCGACACAAAGCTGCACCGAATAATAAACAGAGGCAGCGGAGAGCGAGCATTTATTTAGACAGCTTGTGTCTACGACAGGCGGAATGCAGACCGCAAGCTCCAGGCCTAAAGTGACTGAGAGGGCTCGTTTGTACACAAAAAGCCCCGCGCAGGGATTGGGTTACGGCTGGATTTGAGTGTGGGACTGGTAGCAGCTTTGCTGCTTTGCTGGTGGGGGGGTTTCCATGGTCTAACGCGGCTTTTACTTCTGAAGGTACATGAAAAGCACAAACGGATCCCTGGATAGAAGACAAATATGGTAACCATAAGTCTCACTGTGTTATTAGAGTTATTAGACAGATATCTGGCTTTTGATTTCTTCGGAATGCTGGATGTCTGTGGGCGGCTGTAAAAAAATGTCAATAGATCATAGCACGTTTTTAGCACACGGGGAGAAAATGAAGTCGGGAAAGCTGCTGAAGCATGTCTCCAGAAAGAGTGCTCGTTTTCTCATCTGCAAGTGGGAATGGATGGGGGGAATGGATGGGGGGGTTTGGATGGGGGGGAATGCCTGTGGTTTTGGTTTCCGTCCCAAAAACCTCCCCGGGCCACCAATATCAATTAAAGAATCACTCGGGGTGGCTTCAAATAAGAGCAGACGGGTCCTTGATGGCACCCCACTGAACTGGCTCCCCACCACTGATCATACACCATGCCGCGTTCATGAACCCCAAATGGGGGGGTTGAAGATTGAAGCATTTTACACAATACAGTAGTTGTCACATTATCTTCCCTCTAGCTCTCTGTTATCAGCGTGACCACTGCAGTAATTCATCCTAGCGCTGCTTTACTTATTTGCTCAGCTAAACCAAGAAACCAAGAGCCTGTTTCTTATATTTTGTGACAAAAAAAGCTCTAAAGGGACTTTTCCTAGAACAGCACACTGCCAAGCTGTCAAACCCGCGAGTGCAAAACGCAGGAATAAATAAATACAGCTTCACAAGATGGACATGTTAGAGCTGCAGTGTATTCTGGGAATCATTTAAAAGACAATTAGACGGGGACGTTCCACGAGAACAGTATTCTTAGGAGACAACTAACGCCTCGCTGCTAACAGAACCGTGACACCTCTTCTTAATGAGCAGCTTATTCAAAGGGACATTAATTGACCACAAGAGGTGAAGACTGCTTCACTTCAGTGAAACACATCAGCATTTACTTAAATATTAGTATATTAGTCAAGCATGGACCCCTGCTTGATGCAACATCGTCAGACTTTTGAGGACTGGTTTAAAAACCCAAATCCTGCTGACAGGCCTGCGCTGGAAGCCAACAATTACCCCTCGACATACCTTGTTTTTGCAAGCACGCCACATGAAAATGACTTTAAAAACTGATGGCCTTTGTTTTGGAAGTCGGCCAATTCGCTGACAGCGAGAAACGAGTGAAGGGAACTCTTCCACGTACCGGAGGGTTTCCAAGTTTTGGAGACGGTTCCAATTTGTGATTTTAAGTTCAAAATACAGAGACACGGCGGTAGACGGGAACGCTGTGTGTTATGTCTGTGACGGGTACAAAACTGTGTCCTTTTATGTACAGGAAGCGTGACATGGAGGGGTGCATCTGTCACAGGAAATCGTTTCCGAAGTTCGGCAACATGAAACCAGTTTGCACTATATTTAGGGACAGTTCATTTACATATATATATTTCTTCTATGGAATGTGGTTGGTGGTTTGAGGAGCTCTGATTTCTGTGCAGTCGCACACCATAGGACTTATGACATAATGGTAAAGATATATCAAAAGCATTCTTCAGACTGTTACAGTTACTATCATTACACTGTAACACTGGGGATTCACTGTAAGGTCCTATTCATAAATCTTATGTTGTTGTCAGGGGTACTTCATTAATGCTATACAACTTTTCCGACTTCAATGGAAAGCAAGCAAGACCATCTGCATGTACAGTGGCTTTTCTCATCAAGAGGAGCGTTCCAATCGTTGGAAATGTTTGGGCGGCGGAGTCCTTCTAATCATCTTCATTAATGTGAGGTGACAAAAGCCCATCAGTTTGAACGTTTGCCCGTCTGCATGACTGCCCCTCGCCTGGCCAATTGTGTTGCTGCTAATGAGTCAGAGCATGCCCAAGCCCGAGACGAAGAGGAAGAGAAACATCCTACAGAGCACGAGTATTTCTATCCGACTGGGTTTCCTTTTTTTCTGACGACAACATGCTGACGTTTGAAGACGCCTGCAGTAAAAGACCCAGAGGTTGTACGTGACATAAAATCTTCAGGAAACCTCCCCATTGGTACGGGTAGTTTGTTACCTAATTATGAGCCGAGAGGAGGAAGAGTGGGAATAAGGAGAGCAGCTACACAAGACATAGAAGCCATTCTCCATTAACAGCAAAATAATTAGTTCTGCTCTCTTGCTATGGCATCAACGCAAAATCCATTTGCTAACGTTTTGAATATAAAACTATTGTACTGTAGTAAAAACAAAAAAAACTGCAAAATGAGATGTACTTAAAAATGGGTCGAAGTGTCCTTGGGACTATGAAAAAGCGCTTTGAGTAGTCGGTAAGACTGGAAAAGCGCTATATCAGAACAGTCCATTTGCACTTCTAAATGCAATCAAACAGAATATAGAATAATGTGATAATATAATGACTCCATGTTGCAGTTGTGTACATGGACACTGTTGGCACAATGCAGTAAACGACAGAAATCGTTGAGGAGCAGCACTAATGAAGTCTACAAAAAGGAGATAAAGACAGGTAATACAGCACTCAGATGAATTCCACTTTGTCGTTTTAATTATCAAAACTACTGCACATTGACGCCATACAGAATCTCAACCTGAACCTTTCTCTATGTAAAGTTCTTCTGATTGGTAGAGAAGTTGTATTAATGCCAACACAAGAGATATTCCTGCGAAGGTACTTGAGGAAATAACACCACTCGTACGAAACTCTGTAATTTCGGGGTCATTGCTAAAAGCTTTCATAAGGAGAACTTAACTTCAACGGTTTCTCTTCCCTGATTTGCAAAACCTGGCGCGGTCTCTCCACTGGCTTGTTATGTGGGGTGCTGACAACGCCAAAATGAATGACTCCAACTTCACCCATATTACCCTGTCATGTGTCAACTGTAAGTGGTTTCAGGCATGGAGGACGCCTATAGGAAATAAGGCCATGGGGCTGGGAGAGCAGGGTTGGGATCAGATGAGGTGAGGCACAGCCAGCTGCAGCCTGTCTACATGCCACCTATCCCGTCAAGTCTCTGCGAGACAGAGAGAAGAAGACCGTCCCCCTGTTCCTGCTTTCCCGTCAAGTCTCGGCTAGACAGAGAGAAGAAGACAGTCCCCCTGTTCCTGCTTTTTGGAGCGGTCGCCTGTGCCGGCTGTCGGTGCTGTCCTAATGGAGGGGGGGGGGGCGGGGGGGGGGGGGGACACAGCGGCCAGGCGGACAATGCCGATCGGGTTATGCGAGTTGGGGGAAACACGAGCAGCAGGAGTTCCCACCTCGTCTCAGGATCCAATTAAAAAATCAGACGACAGCTCTGTTAATGTGCTCCAGCTTCATGTTTGGAGTGGTTAAGTTTGATGAGAGCTGTTTCCTCACTATCTTCATGTCCTATCTTGTACAGTATCTCCCTAACTAAGCATGTTAGAAAAGGCCTTTAGATTTTTATGGGGGTGTTTGGAATGTGTCCAAGACAAAAAAAAAAGGTGATGACAATTAATTGAGTGACTTATTTATGGACCAAAAACACCGGTATGTCGGATTCTGAGAAAGTTAACACTAACGATTTTTACATTCTAGAGACTGAACTAAACTAATCGACTGATTGATAAAAACAATAAAGACATTTCCTCGCAAAAGTCATGTTTCTTTTTCAATTCCTTGCATTACTATATCTGGAGCTAATGGCAGAATAATGGTATTGTTTTTAAAGGAAAGGTGTCACATATTAAGAAATGCGCTTATTTGCTAGAAAATCCACATCACTTTTGATATATTTAAACGTGACGCTACAGCTAAGCATGAAAAAAATAACTAGTTTTTACACTTTGAACGGATTAAACAAGCAAGATACAACATGTTAAATAAATAATACAAGCTAAGCTAAAGCTTCATATTTAATGGGCCGTGTATATCGACCTTCACAAGAAAGCAAACTAAGCATATTTCCAGAAATGTTGAACTATTACATTGAAAAATACTACACTTTTCATGCCAGCTTACACAACACAATGCTTACTACACCCAAGAGACGAGTCTGAGGGCGGGGGGGGGGTTGTTACCGTACATGATTGTGTGGCATCATCATCAGTGTGGCCTCTTTTTCTCTGAATAATCCATGAATGTAAGTGGCTCAGAGACATTCATTAAAACAAAAAAAGATCCTGCGAACTGCCCCCGATACAACACCTCTGAGAGGACGGAGAGAATACTAACGGGCCACGTTTACGCTTTTCTTTACATTAACCACAACCAGCCCTGCTTTTCCTTTCAGCAGGGCGAAAACGAAGCGGGGCAAACTGATGAAACATTGATGGAGATAAAAGGTTAACTGTTCATCTCCGAGGGACTTTTGATGACTAATTCATTCGGCACACGGGACAGGCCGACGTGGTGTGTCCCTTTGAAGGAGAAAGGGAAGCGGCTTTGTTCCGTGCAGACGTATCAGACGGTAATTAACAGACTAACAAAAGTGCCCTCGAGACAGATGTCATGAGAAAACTGTGGTTTTCTGCCCTTTGGAGCCGGGTGGCATTTTATTCTATGGATGGAGGAGCAGGAGCTAATTAACCAGACATATATTTCCCTCCAACTAATCCCTCAAATGATATATCAACAACCAAAGTCCCATCTGTCCCATTTAAATGCCTGCTAATTTGGAGAAATTATCCCTTAATTATCCCTATCAGTGTACATTATTTGTTAGCTGTGTTGCTTTAGCACTATAGCAATGGAATAACTACATAGCAAAGCTAGAACCAATATCCATGCCCTTTTACTGTAAATGTGCTGATTACACATCAATTACAGCATGTGATTGTCAAATATGCTTGTAAATCCCTCCATCGTCTTATAAATAACCTGCGAGGAAGACGCCTGACACGACAACTGCGTTTGACGGCGGGCTGCGGTATGCTGAAAGCCGGTCCAGCGTGGGAGACCATGCCAGCGCCGCCTCCCATTTCAAAGCCCGAAAAAGCCGACGGCCCGTTGTACTCACCGAGGCTATTTGAGAGAGTTGACCTCCGACCCCATCATCCACACCCTGATCACGTCCCACTGTGCATACTTTCAAGTTCTCGGCCCTGTGACCCTTGCGCCGTGCCCTCGGCTTTAAGTGCGAAGCGTGTATCGATTACCCAATTCCTCGGCTGAGCATCGAAGCTACCTCAGAGTTCCCCAAGAAACAAATCCTGGATTGCAACTTGATCTTGCTTGCAACATACTGTACATATCTGCATTTTAAAAACACTGACGTCATGTTGGTCTTCCAACATATCGAGGCAATATTCATCATCGTAAACCATCTTATGTTTCGATCTTAAATCCCCTCTCTGCAGAGAACCAGAGGTTGTTTTAACCTTGGCCTTATTGCTCCAGTTCTTCTCCCCCTGGCCCCGCTAGCGAGTGCATTAGTCAGAGGGTGCCAGGCATAGCTTGCTGGGCCAGTGGTATGACTCGCCTGGCCAGTACTGGGCACCCTCACCGGCCCTCCTCCTCACTGATTTACTGTTACATGAGTGTAATGAAGGCCCCGGGCCAACAGGTGGAATTATTTAGAGCGAGGGAGATGAAATAGGGGACCAGTTCTGAAGCAGGGAGCGGTCTTGATAGAAACTGGGACAGGTAAGATATACAAATAATTAAGGGGTGGGGGGAGAAAATAAAACCGGGAAGAGAGACTCGGGATTAGCATCATCTGGGGACCTTGTGTGATTTAGATTTCGTGTGGCGCATCCGGATCCTTTTGGGCCAGGCCCGGTAGATCCCTGTCCATGCCACGGCGGCACCCCCACAGCATCACCATCGTCAGCCCTTGGAGGTAGCCGAGCGGAGCGCGTCGACTTGGAGGTCGGATGGAGGTCTTGGTCAGGCAGTGGTCCAGACTTATTTGCACTAACCTCCATCATGGATATTATCTCTGCACATTGCACACAGTGCTTAAACTACTTAAACAACTATTTAGTATATATTTGTTCTCTGTTTGTTTGTATGTATGCACCCAATCACCAAAAGTTCCACTGCTGTGGCAATAGATAGATAGATAGATAGATAGATAGATAGATAGATAGATAGATAGATAGATAGATAGATAGATAGATAGATAGATAGATAGATAGCTAGCCTTTATTATTAGACTCACGGTCCATAGGATTCAGATTGAGACTTCGGAATCAGTCTTTGCCAAAGAAGGATATAAAGGCGCGAAGGAAACTAAAACCTTTTAAAAAAATGAAACACAACCCTGCTAAATCACAGACAGGTTGATAACCATGGGACTAATGTCACAGTACCTCATGGAAGGTCATTTGCGCGGGAATTTTTACTTCAAAAATTACAGACGTGGTCGATTGGCAATTCGGGATTAAGATCACAAGCAGCCTCCGCAATTATTACAAATTACTAGAGCTCACCTGGTGATACTAGTAGGATTAGGGCTTGGACGTTGTAGGAAACGACTGACTAGAGAAAAGGATCTAGCGGTTTAAGGTAGGGACGTTTTGAGGTAAAGAAAGGTCCAATCAGGGAAGAGACATGATGGGGAGTGAGTGGACAGAGGGATAACCCAGCTGTGTCCCTGTCCTGTAGCTACATCTGCCAATTACTCTAACCAAACACAAATTAGTCATTGCTTTTACATGTACGCCACAAGCTTGTGGTTCTATTTTTTAGATGTGATATGTCTGGAAGGAACCAATAACCTTTACAATCATTGAGCAGATATTCAGTCCAATATACTGTATATTGCAAACTACATGAGGGCATATCACAGCAAAATGGTTTAAGAAATACCCTAAATTGGGATTGTATGCATTATACTCATCCGTACTGTAATGACTATATCAACTAGACTGATGAGATGATATTTTGATGGCCCCAGCAATAATTAGAAGTCTTTTCATTTGATCCCTTAGTCTCTCTCATCAGCATTAAAGGGAAACCCCCTCACAGATATTGTCCACGTTATCCATGTTGGAGTTTCTCAACTTGACTTTGTAGCCGAGGTTTTGTTCCTATCCCTTCCCTATATTGCTAAATCAGAAGTCCATGACATTGCAAAGTGAAACACTGCAAAGGAAATATGTGCAAAGTTTGAGGGGAATCCAATGTAACCGACTCGCTCCGCTTGCCATCTCTGTGGTGTTGCACAAATCGGGTCTTTTATTTCAGAAAACATTCCTGCACTGTTGGGGGTATGCAAACAGAGTTTGGTTACACTCTAGTTGTATACTGGGGTGCAAATTGCCAGTTACGCAATACAGAGATACAGAACATAGGGGACTTAGGCTCTTCCTCACCGCAATGAGTACTGAGAGAGTTTGGGTATTTAACACTTTACGGTCTGCAGTATTCGGACCATTTTAAAGCCTCTTTTGATGTCCCCCCTTGGGATTTAGTGGCGTCTGAAATGTCTAATGTGTTTATTTGCATTACATATTCATTTACATAAAAACTCAGTAAGCTAAGCTAGCACTGCAAGATGCTAGCCTAGCTTCACTAATGGCAGAATGCAACATTTCCACATCTGAATCACAACCTCAGCATTACATCACATATGAATACATAAAATGTATTGAACTGCCATTTGAAAGAAGAAGAAAAGTAGTGGTATTGAGTGATTTGACATACCTGAGGTCATCCAATGCAATCCAAGACGAGCAGTTGGTTTTCCAGCCAAAGGGGACAGAGGGAAAGAGAAAGAGAGCAGAGTTTTTGTTCAAGGTTCAGTGAACTTTCACAGTGAAGCACATCTGACATTGCTTTAAAGTTGACTTCTGCAATTCAGACCAGTAAGTAAGTGTGTAACAAAATGTCACTTAAAACACACACGCCACAGTGGCCTTCTGCAAGATGAAATTGGAAGCGGCTGGTCTAAAAACACTATATCATCTCAGATCCATTTCTGAGGAGAGTAGAGAGGATTCACCAAAGCTAATGGGAAAAAAAAAACCACCAGAACTTCCTCTTTAACTATTGTTCATCGCCTGTTTTCCTTCCATTTAATCACATTTTGACACTTTCTATGAGTCTTCCAAAGTTAAATATGTGGTTCCCTAGTTGCTACAGTATGCATATGCAAACACTTGGGAGGGGGGGGGGGGGGGGGCAGAGGCAAGTGGTGGGGTGTTGACTTCGGGATATATTCCTGCCTGAAAAAACTACCAGATGGATTTGTTGACACTTTTTTTTTTTTTTTTTTTTTAGGCCTTGTAGCTGTGCTGTTGACAGCAAGCATAAATACATGGAATATTGACCAAACGCATGCAATCCCACGATCCCAGTTGACGAGTGCCAGACACGCATGGAGGGCCCAGACACTGTCTTCCAGATTAAAAGTTCTCTCTGTTCAGCTCAGGGGCGACGGTTTCCTCTCAGCTGATTCCGGCTGGTACCGGAGTGGCTGTCTGATGTTTCTGCTCATTACCTGCCTCCCACTGGGAATGTGAGTGGTGTGTGCAGCTCCTCTCTTGGCTGTTCAAATTCTACTCTCCTTGAACATTCGCTCAGTTTGTGAATTTCTGCCTAATTTACAGATTATTCTGCCCTGTTTATCCCTAATTGTTATGTCTTTGTACATTCATTCTTACAAGGCATGCTTGCAATAAATGATTAGCTGGAGTATTTCCTCAGATCACTGCGGTTTTCCACTTGGCTGAGCCGGCTGATCGATCCTCGTGCTGCTGTGCTTTCGTGAATCTCTGGCTGTCTGCAGAAGCCGGTTGTCCACGCACTGATTTATAATCTATACATGCTCCAGTATAAATGCTATTCCAGGCACGAGTCGGTGGTAAATACTAGAAATTGGCTAGACTGGGTAAGCGCCCCCTACTCTGCCGGCGATTTGATAAGTCAGGAAAACTTCACCTTTAATTCTCCTGCTTCAGTTCCCAATTTTGCGGGGACCAATCACAAACTGGCTCATCTATCTAGCGCGCTATTGGTGGGTTTAACACGATAACGATAGGGAAGTGACCAAGCAGCTTCTTGTTTACATTCAACAGAGCGGCCGGCAAACCCGTTGATGGCGCCGACGCTTCTACGTCAACCGGATTCTTAATGTTGATCTGATTGGTTGAAGGACTATCCAATTGCGGACGGAGCCATTTGAGCTACCTTCTGGAGCAGAGAAAATACAGAGCCGATTCCCCAGAGCAACACTCAATCTCAGATGTACCGAGCTTGGCGTGGTCTGGTGATAGCCAGAGGAACCAGTGCAGCTGATATTGGTAAGTAGTCTCAAAACTGGAACGGGTAACTTCTATCTATCTTCCTTTTCGCACTCCTGTGTATTGAAAATACGTCACGTCCACTGATTTGTGGTTGAGTTAATTCATTTGACCCATACCAACAACATAAATCTTTTGTCTTACCTTAGGAGTTCACTCAGTTCCTTAGTAAAAGTATCTTTCAGTATCTTTGTGAATTCGGCCCCAGGTTCCCTTAACCTACCTCTTCTACTTAGAAATTCTAGACTTTTTATGGTAGATGTCAGTGAACCGTGTTTACCTTAAGCTAAACGGTGGTTTGCAGAAGGTTCTGAGCACTCATTCATGACACTTAGGGTTTTATACAGTCGTGCAAGTACAGGTATTTGAGGTATCAAATTTCAGGCCTTTCCAACCCTGTGTTTGGATTTATGGGTTGGGATCAAGTTATGCTTTTGGTGTGCAGATACCGTTAAAAGAATAAAACCATGCACTTTTCAATGTAGCACAGACCAACTAACTGCGGAGGTACTTTCGCTTTCCATAAGTGTTTACACATTTCACATAAAGTTTGACTGTGCCAGATGCCTTGAAGACGTACCGTAAATCCCATGTTTGGATTCCTAATATTTTCTTGCCTTTATGACTAGTAAACCTGCCTGGCTCTGGATTTGCTAAGAGGGCCGGCGCTATTTCCAAGCTCCAGGGTGCAAGTTGAGTTTTGAGTTGGTCTGTGGTGAACTGCCAGGTCAAAGTGGGGTTATTTTCCCCTGGTTCTTTGTATTACTCAAGGGATCAAGGCATCTAACTAATGCAACAAAAAAAAAACTGATTAAATGCAAAGTGTTACATAGAGCTGGAGATAAAGTATTAAAATATTATTATGCTACATAAGTGTGATTGTGTTGGCTTGAGCTTGCCTAGTTTGGAATATTTCCCTTTGGATTTCTTAATTAGTTCAAAACAGATCTATTAGAACTCGTGACGTGACTTACAAGATGCTTGAATGTCCTATGATTGAATCGAGTGCAATTCCTGAACATGAAGACATTGCGTAGGCCATCAACCAGTTTTTAAATATGAAGATACTTCCCTGCTTCACTGTTCTCCCTGGAGTTAATTACGACACTTTAAAGCCCGAGACTACCACAATGATTGGATTTGATCATGGCTGTCAGCCTCCTTTCCATCTGCAGGCGCAGAGAGAATAACGTAATAAAAACAGATGGACGAAAATCCTGTTCTTCCTTGATTCTTCCTAAATTCGCAGCCCTTCCTTGGACCAAGTTGTAACACGGGTTTAAACTGCCTGAGTCTCATGCTTGAGCGACGCTAAGAGGACCTTCATCATGCTTTGGTGACAGCGCCAGTAATTGGAGTGCCCTCTGCCTTTATGTACAAACCCACATGCTGCATCTAAAGTGATTCACATCCCTTCATTACGCACAGACCCACCCACCACAGGTTAAATCTGTGGGTGCTAAAAAGTCGTTTGCCCTGATCAGTCGGGGAACTCGTGACAGGAGTGCATCCTCTGTGGTGGATGGATAGCTCCGCTGCTCTAGAATCCCAGTTATCTGAACAGTTAAGGACATGGTATACACGTCTCGTCTTCTCTGTTCCACGTTGGTGGGCCCCTTTCGTTTCCCTTTTGGTACTTTCATAATTCAGCAACGAGCAGGGTGGATAGGACAGAGAGGGAGAGTGATCAAGTCAGAGAGTTTGGGACACCCGGGAGGGGAACAGCTGTCTTTGAGATTGCTCCAATGTGTGAGCGCAAGAGAAAGAGTCCTTTTGTTTCCACGCGGTTTTGCCGCTTCGCCGCGGACCTTTCATGTGCAGAGTGCAGACAAAGGCCCCATGCATCTCGGATGAGGCGAAAACCTCAGGAAGCGCGTGCAGGAGGAGTAATGAGTTGGGAGGGAGAAAGCATAAACATGTTCCAGGAAGGGAAACGGCGTGTACACGGGGAGTGAGATGGTTTAACCAATGTCGATGCTGGACAGTGGTCTCCAGAAAAAAATGGCTTAGCCATCTATGTGACGGTGTGAGCAGTTTAATGAAATACTGTTGAATTAACACATTTGAGAACGCCTTATAACTGTACTCGCGAGTCTCACTTATCTGATAGAGATCATTTTTAAGATTGAGATCGCCCGGATAGCTCCTTTGGTCAAGCGGGCGCCCATGTAGAGATGTTTACTCCGGCCCCTTTGCAGCATATCATTCCCCCCCCTCTCTCTTTCATGTCTTCAGATATATAAATAATCTTAAAAAGCATCCTTTTAAGCATCCTCAGAATGACTTCTTCATTTTTCACCGCCTTCATTTCAACTCTGTTTCCTCATCAACTAGAACCACTTCATGCTCAACAACAACTTTGGAAGAGGGAACCAAAAAAAAAAGATCTTACCACTATAAATAGGCTGAATTACATTTTTTTTCCCCATATTGTTGTTGTTTTATACAAGAGCCAGAACACTGGAGATAGAGTTACCAACTTCACTTTTGTCAATGTTGTGGATGAGGAAGTCTAATATGCATTGTTTCTGTCTGACCACAAATGTTGAAGGGTACTTCTGTCACTTTTATGAGCCGTGCACTGGTATTAGTTAAATAAGAAACAGTTTTGAATGACACTGAATGCATCATGCACAAAGACACGTTTGATTTTTGAAGTTCGCTCCTTTTTTAGTCTAAAAGTATCATTTGACTTATGCTGCAAGAAGTCAGTTTCCAACAGCACATGGTTGAAAGCCCTTTGATGATATACTATAATGTGATGCATCAAGTAGAGTTTTTTTCAACTGTAATCTGACCTTTAATCTTCAAATACACTGAACATGCACTGCGTATTAAATGATACATTGGGAACCCACACTGCCTCTGCAAATGGAATGCGTTTGCAAGAAAATCCCCCGTTCCAAGAATCACGGTTTATTATCTTTCTATTGCTCTTGTCCAACATCAAATTGTGGCTCTTGGTGCCTTCTGGGTTGTCGAAATAAACAAATGTCTTCAAGGAAACCTTGGCAAGCGGCTTCGCTCATCTTTCTAAATAAAGAGCACTCCTTTTTGTTTAGTTTTCAAGAAAGTTAAATTTATGATGAGCAGTCCAGA
>NW_022605581.1:891227-907057 GCF_008692095.1 Etheostoma spectabile | reverse complement strand
CCTTCTCACAAATGAGCTTCCTTCCTTGTTTTTGTGATGTGCTATATCATTGTAGCAGGTGATAGGCCTACTTTTGATTGGACATTTATCACTTGATTATGGGCTTATTTTGTGTAGGCTAATAGATTTAATGCTCTATAAATGCTCTCTTACAACGAGGGCACCCTTACCAATAAACTCTGCATCAACGTGGACCAAATGACCACTGTAGCCTATACATGTGAAAGATGATGGACCTACCCCAAATTTCCACTTCCAGTCCCCCTGAGCGCTCCAGAGCTGTGTAGCCTCTTTCAGCTCATGGTTTTGGGTTTCAAGCTCACAAACTCCTAACTCATCATCCACCTCAAAACAGCAAAAATCATCAAGTAAGCGACTAGCTAGGGAACATAGTGGACCTAAAACCAGACATTTGGAAGCATTTGAAACCTACATGCAGTTGACCCAGCAGTAAGCTGAACATGTCCAGATACCTGACTCTAGGTGGATGCTTAATATTGCTCTGAGTCTGTTTATGCTAACACACTGACAAACTGTAGCTAAGGCAATAAAGTCTACATTTTGTAGATGTTGTGTAGTGTTTAGTAGAAACGTGGCTAGCTAGCCTAGCTTGACAGTAGCCAAATTGAAGCCGGGGGAAATAGCTAGCCTCTGCCAAAAGTTGAAAACACCTAAATACACCTTTCCTTTAGGTTGTTCGAAACCTTAGTTAGCTAGCTAGCAAGCTAGTTAGTTGACAAGCAAGCTAGCCATAAATACATGTAGGAGTCAACTGGGTTTTCTGTACAGTTCTGTTCAAAGCAACTCACCTATGAATGCAGGACGTGATTAACTGGCTTCAATGTGTAAGCTAACTGCTTGTTAAACTACAAGGTGTCCATTTTTATGTGTTAAATAAAGCATACAATGTGTAAATAAGGCCACTTTGGAGAAGGCGCCTGACACAGCTAGCGGTTAGCCACTGCTTCCAATCTGTTTGCTAAGCTAAGCTACATTTTTCCCATTAAGTCCCACTTAAAAAAAAAGATCTTATGGTCAGTAATGTGAGTAATAACTTAAAAGTAACGTCAAGCTAGATCCTATAAATTAAACAAGCTTAATAATAAATGGATATTCTTTTCCCTGAGGGTATGCTCTGAAATGTTTCCATTATAATTCACTTGGGTGGCAGATATTGGGTTTTATAAAGTAACGTCATAATCATCACAGTTAATCGTAGGAGACACACCTAGGCTACTCCTGTGGAAAACTGCTACATGAGCGAAGGTCATTCAAGGACACGGATACTGAGTCTACTTTTTCTACTTCACAAGGCTAAAGAATGTCACAGTGAGAAAACTGGCAGTGAAAAGAGAAGGAAATGAGACATATACTGTCATATGTTTGCCAAGAAAGCAGAGGAAAGATACTAAAACCTTCTCTATTGAGTGACATAAACCCAGCTTAATTATGCAGTTTATGAAGGGCAATAAAGACCTTGTAGTCACTAATAAGTGGCGTGAATTATGGTGGCTATCCGTAACTGAAATTCAAAAGAAATTCACAGCCAACTGGAAAGTCATTTCTACTCCAGAGATGCAGATAAAATCCTAATCTTGTCACCCAGCGGTATTCATTTACTTCTGAGTAGTCTCTCAGCTGCAAACATTTCTAAACAAAATGAAATGCATGTCATGCGGGGCTTTTCAATAACTATACAGTATAGGAGGAAAATACTGCGCTCTCTGTAAGTACACCGGCTGAGTGTGTATTTGTGGAAGGTTTGCTAATGGTTTCCCTTTTTGATTGATCAGTCTTTGTAGCACACAAGGCAGTGCTTATTCAAGTTAGGTATCATGGGAGACCTCGACATGTCTCAACGCAGTAAGTCATGTCGAGCAGATGCAATTTGTACATTTAAAGAAACCCTTAGCTGATTCTAATTTTTTCTTCTTCATGTACTATTAGTTCTGAGAGGATGGTGGGTCGATGAGGTCTAGAACCTACTTGCCAGTGTTTTCTATTTCGCTGCAGTTGGATGTGTGTAACGACATCAGTGGATAGCAGTAATAAAACACAGATTGTTTGGCTAGTTTTCCTCTCTGTGCACTAAAAACTCATTCCATTATCAAAGTTGAGAACCGCATTTTGACCAGCCCAAATCCTTTATATCACAACCTTATGGGTTTAAGACGTCGCCAGAGCAATAGCATCCTTGTTTGAGGCAGTTAGATACTGAGGATGTGGGAACCAAAATAAAAAATAGAAAATGTGGCTTAAATAGTTGGATACACATCTGTATCCCAAACCCTCAAGCCACCGTCATTGCACATACTGTATATTACCTGGAGCTGTAGGACTGCAGCTGACAATTATTTTCTTAATTGATCTGATCAATCGTTTAGTCTATGGAATCACATCCACATCCGCATTTGAGAAGCTGGAACTACGGTTTGCTATTTGTTCGCGAGATTAACGTTCTTTTTGGCTTAGCAGACTTTGTCGTTTTTTCACACGCTGTTGCAAAAACTACTAACGTTAGAAAAACTACAACACCCACCGGATCTAGCTAGACTGCAAACAGAACAGGCATGCCGCACACACGCCGATAAGATTCTGGATGGAAAGTTTCCTTTTTAAAAGTTACCAAATGTTCCATTGACCCGACCAAAGTGATCTGTGTGAACGCATCATTATCATCAGCATATCATCGCAGCACGTCCAGTCTGGAATACCACTTGATGGCCAAGCCCACAGCTGATGCTGATGCTCCCCCCCCCCCCCCCAAAGTATTTTGTCACCCTTTTATTGATGGACAGTGTTACATTGTGTGAGAGAATATTTGCTCCAAGTGAGAATGTTACTGTGAAATAGAACACTACAGTAGGCTACATGCCAATGTTGTTTATATATATATATATAACATTATGTATATATAGAACAGTAGGTTATATGCCAATGTTGATTTCAATAAAAAAATATATATTTGCAAAAAAGGAGCCAATCCACTTTTCCATGTTAAAAAATTGTTTTGGTTTTTTTTTTTTTATCGGTTATTCTAAAATTATGTGGTAGTAGATGACTCCATCATGATGCAATACTGGCAAAAAGAGGGGACTACTTGCTATAGATAATTGAACAGGCACACACAGAGACACATACCACAGGTAAAACTTATGAATGACCATTGTTGCTATTGCGATGACAACCTTATGACATATGTGTAGTTAGAGCTGTCCGTGCTCCAGACGTGTGTTCACAACACACACTGAAATGGAGGGCTGGGTCAGCTGTTGGTTCAGACATGGCATCCAAGTCATAAAATATAACACATCATCTTGTCTGTCCCAGCCATAACAACGCCCGGGTTGGCACACAGGAACCTTGACTGTCATCTACACTCACTCTCACCATCTGTCCACTACATGTCTCAAAGGCTTCAGACACAATGGCAGAAATAAAAAAAGAACTTGTGATCGATGTTTAAGGAAAAATGGCTTGATGATCTAACCTTAAAGAGATATTGGGGTGACCTAATTTATGTTGATAATGTACAAATCTTTCCATCTGTATTGGTATTTGTCCTTCGGGCAAACAGGATCGACAAACCATGTACGGATTTATTTTGGTATGTCGTCTTATGATGGTACAGAGGATCAAGAATTTAATACGGCACTAAATAACAGGTGTGAATGCTGGCTGACTCAGCCTCTGAAGCATCTTTCCTGATCTATTCCAATACTTGACCCTCTGATGTAGATCCAGCAACAACACTTGAAGAGTAAATACATACTGCAAACATGGTCAATGTAACAGAATCCACTTGGTCATAAATCAAACGGGGCAGTTCTCCTGAGGACTCGTAGCCGCCAGTGTCAGCAGTGGCAGTGATGAAAATGATCAGGAGCCGTGGTATCCCGATGCCGGACCGAGAGTCACGCTCAGTTTACACATGGTTGTGACCTGGGCTCAGTTGTGAGTAATGGCCCTGTCAGATGAGTTTGGGTAATCCAGAGCAAAGTGGTGAGAACAAGATGAGGCACTGGGGATATTTTAAATCCGTTTGATGGCATTTCTTGTGCGGTGACGCGGAATTGCGAAGAAAAGGGATCTTCTGAAACAACTGCTCGAGTGTCAGATTTAAAACACGGCGGGATGAGCCCCCCGGGCCACATGTGAGCAGCGGTTTGGGCGACATGAAGGGCGTCAAAACAGCAGGCCATGTGGTAAGCAACTGGCAGTTGAGGCCTGATGTTGACAACTTTGAGGAGTCTGAAATTGAAAACCTTGTCAGTCATCCCCCCACTTGGCCTGAGGGTTGACGGTGAGAAGCAGGGGTGCCTTGTTGCTTTATTTTCCTTTCAAAAGGACCTTTCTCCTGAATATGTTTGGTGAACCAAGAGTGAAGGGATTTCTGCGCCTCTTATAAGGTCACGTCGGGGCCACGGCACTTTCAGCATCTCTCAAGATCCTAAAAGATTTTGGGCCTCACACATAGAGTGCACTTGCATAACCCCACATGGAACCTGACATACGACATAATTTGACATGAGCTTATGGTAATAAAGTTCTGAGTGGCAAAGAATCTTGAGAAATGCCCTGGAAAGAGGGAACTAAGTTTAATTTGGGTGGATTTCAGCTGCACAAGCAATGTGGCTCTTCCATTAATTGCCTCATTTACCGTGTGACACAAGACAAACTAGTTAAAGGCCTTTTGCGCTGCCCTGAGTCGATGGGGCATTTTCAATGTACTCAGTCAAACAGGGTCTAATTTCCTCACCATTAATCACAGCAGCCCTTTCTCTGATAGATGGGAAGACCCTTCCTGAGATTAATGTGACTGTCAGTGCATTTCACGAGTTTGGTCGTGCTCCCCAGTGGATGCAACCAGCTCAAACTACGGTCCACTTTCAAAGTTTTCCTGTTCTCCCTCTATACCGACTGATGCATGGTCAACCACATAATGGGTCAAATACCATCTCTGCAGTTAACCTTAAATACAAACCAGACAACCCCATGCTTGACATGCAGGGCTAAGGGTAGAAACATTACAATTTGGCCTCTGGCCTAGAACCCCGCTGCTCACTGCTAATCTTGACGTGCAAAAGTAAGAATATTTTCCTTGGTCTCCAAAATGCTTCTTAATATGCCTCGGGAAATCAAAACACACCTCAGATATTGCTAAATTACATTTAACTACAGCAAAAACAATATCACTTTTTTTGCAATTTGTGGGAGTGCCAACAAAAACTTCTGTTGAGAGCCACATTTGGCCTACAGGGGCCCCTCTCTGGGCAGACTCAGTCTCAACTTAAAATACTGTACTGCCAAACTAGACATTTCAAAAGTCTCCTCTGAGAACCATAGGCCAAACGAGTGTTGTGACCATGATGGCAGATATTAAGCTGGTCGTGTTTGCTCTCATTGGGAATGAACGGCTGGACTCCGGACTACGGGTCCAGCGCCAGACATTTCAAACGGAGAGCGGAGTCACCAGTTGCTCTGGTTTCTCAACGACAACCAACTCCCCCTGCAAAGACACACACCAAATCTCAACTTCCCTATCAAATCCACCCCTTACACACACACACACACACACACACACACACACACACACACACACAACACTTGATACTGTAAGCTGCAAATATAGTGGATCAGGGCAGACAGAAATAACTCCACCAAAGTTTCTAGTGATTAGAGCAGACCCCCAAATCCTCAGAGGCCACTTGTTCGCTCTCAGCAGCATCTCCAGATGACAGGATTTGGGACCGACTGTCTCACAACGGCTGTGGCTCCTCTTTAAGGATCAGGTCTTCTTTCAATCTGACAATGTGCCTTGATAGCATTTTAATCCCTTACTTAACTTTAGCGGGTTTTTTTACGATTACAGTGCAAAGAGCCTCCTATGTTGTAGAAAGCAGGTGTAAGTCCAGTTTAAGATGTCAGATTTCACACAGAAATCTCTATTGGCGTGTTATGAAAGGAGAATTCAGGAAGAATAGCAATGTCGATGGAGCACAATTACACAGTCTGGCATTTTAACAAGACTAAGAGATAACTGGCTAGCAGCTCTGTGAGGCTGTACTTTTGGACAAGGCTGCTTTGAGCTAAATGCTAACATTAGCTTACGAACATGCTCATAATGACAATACTAACTGACTTGATGCTAATTGTAAGGAATCCTCTGGGGAGAAAATGTACGTCTGCACAAATGTCATGACATTGTTTGGGATTAATATCTATCTATCTATCTATCTATCTATCTATCTATCTATCTGTTATAACTGCTATCCATGGAGCCATGCCCGTAGCGTGGATAAAAGCATCACAATTGTAACTGCTCATCATTTGAGGTACACACACTGAGATCCTGCAAGAGACAGAAGCGCTGGCACTGGAGCCGATTGTAGTGACAGGCCCTTATAAAGCCCCCCCCGTCATGAGTCAACAAACATGCTGTCTCATGAAGACGACAAGGCCCCCATCCACACACAAAGGGATCTTTGGGACGCTGACAATGTTGGCCCTTTATAAAGCAGGCATGGGTGCTTAAAAAGTCCCAACTCGTTGCCATGGCACCAAAAATACAAACCAAGCAATGCACAAGAAGAGGCCCATCATGAGGGCATTGACCAGAATCAACATCACATAAAAATGTACTTAATGAACTCTGATTTAAGAGGGGTTGTGGAGGGAAATGCTACATGAGGAGAGGAAGGCAATGAGAGTGAAGATGCAGAACAGAGGCAAAAGATCATGAAACATGGAAAGTCGCAGTTTAATTTCAAGCTCCATTAACTACAAGCTAAGGGAAGACTCAACCTGGAAGTCTAAAAATCACAAAAAGGTTTGCTTCTTGGTCCACCAGGTTTATTTTCCACAAAAAAAGTTATTAGTGTTCACATATCCAGGGTCAATATGTCAGCGTGCAGGCAGACTCCGTTACCCTCCACGTTCAATAAAGCTCTCCACACATCTTTTGTGAAACTGGAGTTCTGGTGAAGACCCCAATGCAACAAGCACGTAGACAAGAGGACCAACGAAACGGCACGTACAGCATTGTACAGACTTTAACACGCAAAAAGGAAATATATGGTTTTTCAAAGTTCCAAAAATCCCTTGGGCGTCTTTAAAAAATATATTCTATTCAAAACACTCTCCATCATGGTTTATATTTGATTTTGCATACACACATTTTCCAGCATTTTATGGGGCATCTCTGTCCAGGGGCGTAGTACCTTTGATTTGTGGCTTTCCTAACCTAGGCGTAGTATCAACGCTTAGCTCCCCTCCTTCAAGGATTCTGCCGCAGCTGAACATCGTGTCGTGCCAGAGACACAATACTCTCCTCAGGGCTTGGGCTCGAGCTGTTGGCAGGGATTTGGGTTTGGACACTTTAACCTGCCAGCAAATCTGGGTGGGCAGCTGGTAGTAACCTGAGCTCCGGCTGATCTACGCCAAGTTCTAACTCGGTGCAGTCCCTGGGGCACTATTTCTAACCTTACAGCCTGGTGCCCGACCGTACCCCGACTGTCTGAAGGCTTTAAAATGCCACACAAAGACAGCATTGAGTAGCTAATTAAAATAGGACACCATCATGTATTTCTCTTAAATTAAAACAACCAGCACTTTCTGGAGTGATCAGGAATTAGTGGCATTAGAAAAAAAGGGCAATATCTCAATATCAAAGACCCAAACATGTATACATAGAGTAATTAAATTCCAATCCACAATCGACAAGTCAAGTGTGACCTGTACATTGTTCAGCAGCGTTTTAGCTTTGGCTCTAGGCTCCGAAAGCCCTCAGACATTTCATTAACAGGGGCAGGTTATTCTCACCATCGATCTTGAATGATGAAACCCCGTCCACCTACGTTAGATTTTCTATCTTGGCCAGGACTTGAAAGAGGAGTGGAAGGGTGAGCGATGAGGCCTCCCTGATCCAGCTCCCATTTAGGCATCACCCTTTAAGACCATTACCCACACTCAGAGCAGGATTACAATTGCAACAACACATCATCAGTAGGGTAAAAACCTGACTCCCGACGGTCTAAACCCAGCTCCCACTCCCTATTACTGGGTGAACGATCACACGTACAACACATCGTACATTCTGCATTACAGTTATGAAAAAGAGCCAACATCGAACAACAATATAACCTATGCCAAATTTCAATTTAAAGCACTAAAATGTCTGTCAATAAATTGTGCTAGCAGACACATACACACCCAAGCTACAGCCAACAGCCAGTTAGCTTAGCATAAATATCAGAAACAGCTAACCTGGCTCTGTAGAACAGTAATAATATCAAAATATATTTAACCCTTGTGTCACTTTTTTTTTCCAACATTATCGCTTTTTCCAACTTTTTTGTAATTTCTTTCAATGTTGTAGGTGCTTTTCTTGATGTTTTTTTCCTAGGTTTTTTGATATTTTTAATGTTGACATGTTTGAACTTATTCAATGGCCCATTTTTTGTGACATAAAAAAAAAAACTTAAAATGGGGTCAATTTGACCCAAGGACAACATGAGGGTTAAGGGACAGATGCAATAGTATCGATCTTTTCATCTAACTCGGCCAGAAAGCGAATAAGCGCATTGTGCCAAATGTTGAACTACTTTTTTAACATACACAAATGTAAACCATCACATCGTGTTTCAACTGATGCATTCTGATCAAATACAGAAACCCCGGAGGCTGCGCACGCTGTATAACATCAGCGCTGGCTGGCAGCAGCGTGCTGTATGAGGTAGTGTTCGGAGAAAGGGTGGAGGTATTCCAGGGTGTGATGTGGTCATAGACAGCGGGCACTTTCTCCCCGGTTGCCTTCGGTACACAGCTTGAAATCCAAGAACAACACCGAGCTGGGTTCAAGAGTCAGAGCGTAGCTTTGTCCAGTCTCGGTGCACCGGTGTTTGCAGACGGGGCTTATACTAAGACCATCGGCGTCCATCTTATGTCATGATGACGAAAGGCCGAGACTGTGTTTGGAACTACCCGGCCACGTTGATCTGACCTTGTTTGCAATGTGCTTAGAGCTGCCTGAGGAAGGATTTAAAACCCTCTCCCCTGAAATATCAATATTTGCAATACATGGCATACTTAACCTGCATTTCACAGTAGGAGTTTCAAGTTGCACCACAGTTATATACTGTACATGTGTTGCGTCTAGAGCAAAGTGGTAAATAACGCCCTTCTTTTTTTTTTTTATTTGAGGGATTAAACACGTGTGCTGTCGCTTCGAACCGCAGGTCATGTACCTGCCAACCAACTGTCGACAGCCGCGACGTGTAGCAAACCGCCAGGGGATTGATTTGGCAGCGGCGCACAGTTCAGACACAGAACCAGTTTTCAATTATCAGTGCACAACGTTAACTGACAGACGACATGGCTGCCGCCGTGGAGCGCGCAGCTGTTAAGTTCATTGGATCGTGTAAATAATACAACGTCACTGGCGTCGTAAGCGTAGCGGCTTTGAGCGCCCACGGGGAAATCATACCGTGAGGGGACCACGTCAGGGGAAGAGAAATACCGTCAAATAACGTGACGCAATGTCAAAGCAGCAAAAGAATATTAAACAAATTTGGCACGCTCGTGACATATTCTGCAGCATGAGATTTGGACTACAAATATTAAAATCACATATTATTTAAGCAGGTGCACATTTTGTTTCCCCATCCTGTATACATTTAAATATTTGTTCTTATATTTTATTCCTATTATTATTATCATTTGCACACTGTATGTATGTATATTTTTTTCCTAGTATCTCATTTACATTCTGTGTTGTGTGACTAATGTACGTGTGCTGCTGTAACACCGTAATTTCCCAGTTTTTGGGATCAATAAATATCGATCTATCCATCGATCTATCTATATAAAACATTCAACAGACGTTTGAATTATATAAACACACACACACACACACACACACACACACACAGCAGGGAGGAGGCCTCGCGTAAGACCCAGGAGTAGGGATTGAGCACCTTGCTGCCCCTTTAACATAATTGTCTCCTATATAATCAGATCACAGTTCAACTCGGATGACCCACTGATCACGTGATTGTTATGAAACATTGGGCTGTAATGCATACTCAACGCTCACATGACACGGCCGTAGTATCAAAAAGTAGGTTTGCTAAAAAAGGAAAGCAGCTACTGTTATGGCTCTCATGTTCACAGCTGTCCACGCCTAGTTGGCCGACATCCCCATGCCCCCCCCCCCCCCCGTCTGAAAACGTAACCGCAGCTTCTCCGGGCGTCTTTCTGAGTTTTAAACTCATGAAGGTTAGTACAATACTTGTGCAATTTCCTGAAAGACATCATATCTACCTTGGAAATGTTCAAGTTCCACAAACAGGCCTGCTTATGAAAAGCCATCCTTGTATATTTATGAACCTTGTATGTATAAAAGGTGTTGAAACCTAGTGCGCAATGTGGTGTTTTATACACAGAACCGTGCCACAATGACTTTATTGAGAGTGAATGAATGAATAAAATCATGTTCTGCTCTAACTAGACAGGTAACCTTCCTGCCAGGAGAGATCAATGACTTCCCTTTAATAAATCTGCTCGCTGTACTTTTCCATGAAATTGCTTCTTTAACACCATCGAGGTTGTCCCTAATCCTTTCAGTAAAAAAAAAGAAAAAAGGCTGCATTTCAATTCAGTGTGTGAAATTAAATGTGAGGAGTCCAACTATGCATCGTTGGACTCATCATCTTCAATTAAAAAAAAAAGTTTTCGTCACAGGCAGATGAAAAGGACCACATTGCTGAGGGATTTTTCTTAGGAAAAACAAGAAAATGATGGGGGGGATCTGTTGGCAAGCCGGTCTCAAGTCAGTCCAAACGATTTCAGCATTGAGCCCAGTTGTTGTGGACTTCGGAAGGGAGCCAAAGTAGGAACAGGTGCCTGCTAGACCGTGTGCAAAACAGAGCGAGCTTCAAGCTAAATCCATCAAAAGGTACATGAGAGACTAATTTCAAGAAGGTGTGAGATGATGCCTGGGATAAACAGTTACTCTGCATGTGTTCAACCCATCAATCGTCCCAATGCGTTCGGGATTTGAGCGAAAAGGGGGAATCAGCTGCTGGCTGTGAGTGTTGATCCTGAAATTCCACTAGCAGGTGTTGCTGAATGACCCAGTATACAGGGTCTGGTGGCATGTCCCCACACGGAAACGTAGCATGTTGTCCACATGTACAGCTGTTGCAAATGGGGATGGGTACCGAAATATGCACGCTTAACTACTAATACTAATTCAGACATTCTGCACAACAGGTTTTCTCATTGAGCCCGCCCATTATCACCAATATTCCCTGCTGGCATCTAGTGCAGGGGATGGATTTGCAGAAAACTCGGCCTCTGGGGATGACACTTATCATGGACGTAGCTATTATAGACCTAGAAGCTTTGATATGTAACTTCCTTTCCGGTTAGTATTTCCGGTTAGCCTGGTGCTAGTAACAAGAACCTGATTAGAACATTCCAGAGTTACAGTCGTGTTCTAGCGCTAAGCTAGACGCCATCGCTAAGCCCATTTACATGTTCGTGCGACTCTAGTATTACACTGCACTACATCAGATGCACAAAGCAGCTGCCTCGCTGCAAAATGTAACATGGGCCATATAGCTGAGGACTCGGGGGTTTGAGTGTGCGGTTCAACGAACAAAAGAAGTATTGATTACACCACGTCGGGTTGATTCTCCCTGAAGGTTGCTAATAGTTCCCACATTGTAAACATTTCACCACGAGCCTTCATTCAAGGAGATGTTTCCCAGAAGAAGGGGCAGCCGCTGGCACCCGTCAATCCCACGGTACGGGAGTGTGTTTTGGCCCGACGGTGCCCGTAACTCAAGAGCGAGAAAAAGAGGATGGAGGGGGGACAGGGCTGCTGAGGAGGAAGAGAATCCGTGTCCCTGCAGCTTCAAGGCACAGCACATGAAGCGGTTCCACAAGATTTACAAAATGTTTTACAGGCCAAGGTTTGTACCACATTCACAAGGAAAAAACACCAAGAAGGCAAACGTTCTATTTTGGTTTCAGGCAAAAAAAAACTAAATAACACTTCATCTTCTATATAACCCATGACACTTATGTCTCTTGGCTTTTCTTGATGGAGACAGAGAAGCGGGCATCTCGTAGTAGTTTGCTTATTTAAGGCCGTTTGAAGAAACCATATATTGTGTGCACCAGCCCGAACAATTCAAAATGCATGTAGAGGGAGTCAGTGTGTCCAACGCAGTTGTAAAAGGTACAAATTTGACATTGGTGTGTATTGAAATGACCTGGTGTGGAGAGGTTGTTTTTCAAGTTTCAAAGCCAGCTGGAGACTAATGTCCTACCTCACTTTTGCCACCTCACCAACGCTCCAAAAAATGGTGGGTATGCGTCTCATTCTCAGACCATTTCGGAGCAGTTACTTCAGTAACTTTGACCTGTTCATGTGTTAAGTGTCTCTTTCAACAAGCACAACTATCTGGTTTACTGCTCCACGGTGCAGATACATCTCACAATGGAGATGCTGCAAATAGTATTGTTAAGATTTCTTTCAGCGCCATCTCCCTGGGACTTAAGCATCGCAACAGATGGGCAGAAATCTCATGTTTCTCCTCCCTGTTGCTATTTCAGTCAAGTGTTGTTCTGCTGCCTGCCCCGGGATTCTGACGACAGCTCTCTAAGGTCAAAGGCCTTGTCCACTCTGAGGGCACCAGACCACAAACAAGTGAGTAGCCATTTCCCAACGTCCTCTTCCGTGTGTCAGCACTGACGTCAGAGCGTGGTATCTGTGGCATCTCCAAAGAGCCTTGAGTATTTGGGAAAGGTGGCGATTGATAGATGAGCTCGGGAGAGTCATCAAACGTGGTGCCAGACAGCGGAGTCTCCCTGTTTGGCTCCCTGTTTGGCTGTCCACCCGACAGCGTGTCCAGTCTTTGGCAGAACGCTTCAACGTTGAGTGGCTGACATGATGCCAAGGTGCTGAATACAAGTGTGTGTTGACCTAAGGTCGGTGCAACCTGGAGCTCAGCCACCAGCCTGCATTCATCTCGGTACAAGTCCAATATTTTAAACGGTAGCACCAATTAAAAATCGTTTTCACACCTATAGTTCGTTTGGTTTCACACCTGGAGAAATCCAAGCGTGCCAAAACGCGTCATTACAAACCACAAAAGAACATTCACTCCTCTTATAGGTTGGCTGTGTCTGGGATGGGAAGGAAATACAGAAAGAAGGTCCTGTGTGGACTAGTGCGTATTTCTTGCACCTCCATGGTTAAACCAGCTAATTTCATTTAACGAGCGATGGTTCTACGTCTGCTCTGGTCACCGAGATCTCGCTCTGCTTAATTGTCTATTTCTATTTCTGTCTATTTCTGTTAGAGAAACATAGTAAGCTGCTACAGTTTTGGCACTCAGACTGGCGGAGTATGAATAGTTGGTGCTGTTTAAGGGATCAAGTATACCCCATAAACGAACCGGACCAGAGTCCAATTGAAAGTGTACCGAGACCACCTCGTCAAGCAGGTCTCGGTACGTTGTTTGGTCCACTTTTGGTGCACACCCGATGGCGATTGCCCAAACGATCTGCACCAGCGGGGCAAAGGAACTCTAGTGAAACTTAAAAAAACTAACTAAAGAAAGCCGGTGTTTCAGACAGAGGGAAAACAGGTTTTATTTAGACAGACAGTTTGAGAAAACGCATGTAAACATGTTCGAATAGAAACCAAAATCCCAAAAGTAAAGTACGAACCTGAAAATGAGCCCAATATGGCACCGTGAAGCAAATTTTGTTGTTATGAAGTACCGTCTTTCACATTTTCAAAGAGACACAAAGTTTGATGATTCGCAGAACTAGAAGTAGTACTCTGACCTCCGATTGATACTTTGACTTAAGTTGTCAGCCATGGTTGATCATGCAAAGTACAGTAACCCTATCAGTGCTTTCTTGTGTGTCCAGATCTACAAAGCTGCCAAAACTCACAAGCCACTTGCAAAAACCTGGCTATTTATCACTTCAAGCTGTTTGAGGACGGTGAAAGAAAACACCCAGACAGCATCCTGTAGCCAGCGGAGTAGAACCTCTAAGGATATGGAGATTAAGCTTTTGGCTTTGGGGTAGCAAAAGAAGAAAAAAAGAGAGAAAACATAACATGATCCCGCAAGATTAGGGCAGGAACCAGTATAGCCGGTGCAAGAGGTGGCACAGAAGTCCTAATTGAGGCTGTCAGGGATTTGATGTGGACCACTGCGCAGCTGCGAGGCGAGTGGACTGTCAAAATGTCCTCAGCGAGCACGGGCAAGACCGTTTAAGTAGAAGATGGACTAGAATATTCTGGATCACTCTGTAGTTCCACAGGCACACAAATTAAAAGTCCTACACAAGTCAGGTAGTGTTGGGCTTAACCCTTGTGTTGTCTTCCCTTTAACTATGAACTAGCCGCTTTTTTGGTGCTTTTCCGATGTTTTTGTCATTTTTTCTGATTTGTTTGTCCCTTTTTCCATGCTTTTGGCGCTTTTTTTTTTTTTTTAAACCTGAGCTGGTTTAATAACAGGTTTTACACTCATTCTCGGAATTGATGGTCAACAAACCTCATTTGTATCAAATTATATGAACGTTTTTAGTTGACAAGGCAGAATTTATGAGTTATAGAAACAAAAAAGATCAGAGGATGTTGAGTGGACCACAGATGGGTATATGTTCAAATTTTGTCCGGATTCTGTTTTGAAAACATAAAAAAAAAAAAAAAAGAATTCAAATGCTTTAAGATTAAATCAAAACACCCCGAAAATTCAATGAAAGTAAATCATTCATTTTACCTGAAGAACGTTGTCTGGAAACATCCCTGTTATCATTGGGCAATTTGGTTGAAAGAAATCTAATATTTCTGATGTAAAACCCGTGCAAACGGGTCAATTTGACCCGAGGACAACACCAGGGTTGAGTGCATCAGAGCGGAGGCGTGCATTAAGCATGTTGTGACACAAAAAGGTGATTTTACAGCATGTGTTGGGCTTGACTGATGATACAATAACTAGCAAAGCAGGACAAATGCTGCAACACGGGTAGCATAATGCGCACTATGGTGGCCGTATCCTATTGACACCCCTCGAGGGCAAACGCGGACAAAGAACACACAAGACAGGCTTTTCAGCTCCCCCCCCCCTCTCAGTCATCTGTTTTCTGTTTTGCTGGGACGAGCCTCACGGCAGAGCTCCAACGCTCTCACCTTCTCTTACCCCCCCCCCCAGCACAGCCAACCTGAAGGGGCAGCAGACATGCACCTGTCTGCGGGGACCCCGTAAACCATGATTCAATCCATACACAAAGCCCGCGGGGCGAGTGTTATCTCGTTCAGACAGAATAATTCATCGCTGGACTATTGATTTACAATCTCCGAGCAATTTTTAGACATGAATCAAATGTGGGATTATTTCTGTTGTAGTTCAACGACTTATGACTCGCTTTGTTGAATAATCAGTCTTGTTTTTTAGTCTAAAAAAATAGTCCAAAGTCCAGTGGTTTATGGTTATTTGTCAGACCTTTGGTTAATAAATGATGAATGCAAACTTTTGTGATTTTACAACACGTCTCCACAGGTTCACAGGTTATTAAAATTGTCTGTCAATAAACTAATTAGACAAAATGTCAGCATCAGTCTGATGAACTCCACCTGAAAAATCTTAATTGACAATAGAGCGAATGCTTTCCTCAAGCTCTGATAATTACGGTAGTGTTACGGCAACACATGCTTCGAGTTTTAAAGACGACTTTTTACAGCCGGACTACATTCCGAGTGTAAGCTGCGGGCTTGTGTCAGCTTAGTGGACATCTATACCCCC
>NW_022605581.1:885085-891217 GCF_008692095.1 Etheostoma spectabile | reverse complement strand
CCACCACCTAATTTTAAATAAAGGTGTTAATCCTCAGTCTTGGCAGCCATATAGATACACGCTAATCCCACATTTAATGATCGCTAACGTTTGTCCTGTTCATCAGGGAGATCTTGTTGTCTTCAAATATTCGCTGATACATAGATCAAAAATTAAAGTGGGATACTTACAATAACTGCGTGCCTATTAAATAATACTTGCTTGATTGACTGTATCCAGAAATGATATAGTGAACAGTTTTTTTATTTTTTATTTATTCACCATTTCCTAATACATAACTGTCCATTATGTCCATACTGTTTAACATAATACTATTTATCCCAGTATCTTTGCAGTATGCTCCACATTTAAATACATTTATTGATCTCTTCATTGCACTCATGCCTCTATATTGTTTTCGTTTAGAGTGTGTATATGTTGTGTCTATATTAGTGTGTATATTTCTGTTTTGGTTGATATGTATGTGTAACAGTGCACAGTGTGAGTAACGATGCTCCAAAGAAAAAAATCCTCGTATGTGTCCTCGTACCTGGCGAATACATCTGATTCTGATTCTGATGGATTGAAAGTGTTGACTGAAAAAGACCATATAAAAGTTAACTTAATTATAACATAACAAGTAAAAAAGGCCGTTCAATTCATGCCTTTTCCAACACTTCCAGCTTGCTAATGTAAAATAAAAAATCTGTGAACCCCAGCTGGTGGCCTCGTAACCATCAGCCATTCCTTAAAAGAAGCTTCTGGCTCATTATTATTTTCTAAGTGTCATTTTCTTTCTCCTGAACAGAGGCTCGGTTGTTTCCCAGCGACACGCGTGGTGGTGCGCCACATTCACTTAATAAAGCGTGCCGACTTCCTTCGCTCCCCGGGGCGCCTGCGAGGCCTCTCGGAGGACCGCGGAGCGTGAGGAGGAAGGAAGGAGGCTGTAAAAAAGGACACTAAAAAGACGGCAAGGCGGGAGAGTCAGGCGAGCCGGGCCCTGCTCGGCTTTGTTTTACCGCGGGCTCCCGCTAATGTGGAACCTTTAAAGCTCGAGTGTGGCTGATTCGCTTCGAAGAAGGTGTGTGAAAACCCCCAAAAAACTGGACCTCGCTGGGTTTAACCGAAGCCTCATGTGGTCTCTTTACAAATTTCTCAGACGAGTACTGGTTTACAAGAGCCTTTCTGTGTGAATCTGCATGTTGTAATATTTCATCCCCCATGTCCAATCCTTTCTTATTGGGGTCTCTTTGCTTTTCTAGAGGCATATTAATAACCAACCTGTGCCTCTTTAATTAACCCTTGTGTCGTCTTCCCGTCAACCACGAAAAAAAGTTGTTTTTGTCAACACTATTGTTGTACTATTTTTCTGACATTTGTTGTCACTTTTTCAATGTTGTGGGTGCTTTTTTTAAAATAATATCAGCAGGTAAAAGGCTTTACAACTACTATTTTTTACCTTTCTATTTTTGTTATTTCCACTATTCATTCTGACCCCAACCGGTCCGTCAGACACCGCCTACCAAGAGCCTAGGTTTCGGTCTGGGTCTGGGCCTGGGCCTGGGTCTGGGCCTGGGCCTGGGTCTGGGTCTGGCCCAGGTTTCGGCCTAAAAGGAAGTTTTTCCTCGCCACTGTCGCACTGTTGTGAACTGGTGGGTCCTTGTAAATTCTGGAGTGTGGTCTAGACCTGCTCTATCTGTAAAGGGTCTCCAGATAACTCTTGTTATGAATTGATACTCTAAATAATTAAAGTTTTTTTTTTTTACTGTTTTTTTATAATTTTAATGTTGACATTCTCAGCTTATTTCCAAGGCCCAGTTTTTTTTGAAAATGGGTCAAATTTGACCCGAGGACAACGTGAGGGTTGAGGAAATACACAGAAACCTGCTCACTGCAACTGTGTAAACCTGAAGAAAAAAAAAATACATCCACCGTGACGTCTGAGATAAAGTCAAGACACGGTCTGGTCTTGGAGGCGGGTTTGAACGAGCCGACGGGAGCACGAGCAGGGGACCACATGGGAGGGGGGTCTGGGGTGGAAACCCCTCTGCACACGCTGCAGATCAAAGCGAGACCAGGGAAGTGTTTTTCCACACACACTTTACAAGAGACAGGGAGGGACGGACCCAGACACCAGAGCGGTCTGGTCTGCCGTGAAGGTCTTGGAATTACAACACGTGCTCTGGGTAGGAAAACACTACCGCAGCTAATGGGTCAAGAAAAGAGGTTATGATAGCTATTAACTAGAGATTGATATGACTTAAGATTTTTATATTAAAAGGTGATTCAACTGGCTCAGGTTCAATAGACAAAGCAGTGTAGCAAGAAAAGCTAAAAAGCGTCATTCTGATGTATTTTGAAAGTGTTGGGCGTCATTTCTATCGGTTATGATCAAATTAGCTTGACACCGCTGAGACGTGAGAACGGGCCGCAGCACAGGGCAAAAAATGCACAATTATTATTAAATAAATAAAGATGCACAGGTATATTGCGCATATGTGTTATATCACAAAGACCCTATTCCGCTTAGGGTCTTTGTAACATGACACACATGTGCAACATACCTGTGCATCATTATTTATTTAACAATAATTGTGCATTTTAATATTTTATAAGGGGCTGTCTTTAGGGGCAATTGACAATGTGCAATTATATTTTTTGGCAAGTTTAGGAATGCAATTTTATTTACTTTTGTTTGTACTTTTCACGGGTTTTGTGCAATGTTATTCATTCATAATGTAAACGCTCTGTGTGTCTTTTTGACTTTCTGAGTAATGACCGCACAAGAGTTCCTATGTGGGAAAACACAAAATAAAAGTTCTTGATTCTTGATTCTTGAAAATTACACATTATGTATCCATATACATATCTTGATTAGTGCAGCTTCAACTGTTGTTCGCTACTTTTTTCGTGAAACAAGAAAGTGAAAATGATTCAATTAACTCCCAAAACATTCAAATTACTGTGACGGGGCAACACGCTATTTGTCCTAAATACACAGGCAATAGAGTTTATGCTAATTTTCCGAAATATGACAAGTGTGCAACGCCAGCGCCACTGTTGCACGTAACATCTAAGACATCTCCAGGACGCATGGACAAGCTTGCTCCTGTGCAGCCGGGTTTTTGATCCAAAAAAACCCCAAAAAAAACAACAGTGCCAGCATTGATACCGAGGGCAAATATTGACGATTTCACCGTGGCCTGGGGTAGAAGCAGACCTGGTCCCAGATCCACACCTGCTGTGGTTGGGGGCCTCGTTTACACCAGCACCAGTTTGAAATGTACGTATGAGACTCTGGCAAGCTGCACAGGGCTCATAGGTACACACACACACACACACACATATATACACACAGTACATACATATAGACACCAACACACACTCTTCTCTGTTTCATCTCCAGCCCAGGGTTTTCAAGAGTCTGACAGGGGCTGCTTTCTTGGTAGAAAACTAGGACCCATGCCAACGGTCTGTCTGACCTTGCATTTCCACACACACACACACACACACACACACACACACACACACACACACACAAACAGCCAAACAAGCAACAAGACCCAGCTGACATATTCAATATTTTAAGACATTGATATACGGCAAAAAAACCGGACCTGCTTCATCCCTGCAGCAGTTTAGGGTTTCAGAGGCTTCTACTGGATAGGAGAGAGCAGGTAGCTCGAGAATCCCGAACGTTAAGTCACACTGACACGCTGCTGGCTCGCTGGAGAGAAAACACCACCAACACGGGGGAATCACTGGAGGAATCCTTCGCAGGACTTTGACATTTTTGTCACAGCGGATAAAACAGCGTAGCATTTACCATCATCAAAGGCCGCCGCACAGAGACGGCCCAGTGAACTCTCGGAGGGCCCGCTGTTTTCATGAGCCATTTAATGTGGCCTCCAAAGGCGTTTGTAGAATTCGTCATTCTGAAGAGTCACAGAAAAGTCTTTTTGCAGAGAGCATGCTAAAAAAAAACCCGTTCTGTTTCCCGTCTCCAACTTTGAAGCAAAGAAAAATCCAAATGAATCTTTTTTTTTTTTTTTTTCCTGAGGCCTGCTTGAGGAGGGATTCAGAGACCTGAACCTTCTCGCTGGGGGATCCGTATCGGCGGCGCGCACACACAGGCAAAGTCAGTCCGTTTCTGCGTTTGTCATTGCTGCTTCATTTTCGGTCCGTTTTTTTTTTTTTGTCTCGCCAAGTCAATAAAATCGAGTCGATGGCTGTGGAACCACAGCGTGCTCCTCTCATTACGCGGGATAAGGACTGCTTTGCTCCTAGATGAAATCAAACAGCAACACAGGTCTTCTAGACCAGAGGGTTCCCAAAACTTCCAGCCCACGACCCCCAAAGTAACGGTGCAAGTGACTTGCGACCCCCCCCGCCCCCCCCCACTATAAACGTACATGAACATTGCGCGCAACAGCGCACGCACTACGGGCGTGAAAATCAAAAAGAGCCGTTCCCTTTTCTATTTATTTGCTTGGTTTTTATTTTAAAATTTAGCCACAATCTTGTGTTGAAATCATGGCTAACATATGCTATTTCCAATCGTTTTTGAATTTGTATTTATTTCTGGAAATCAACTTGCGACCCTCCCCCTCTGGCTCTGGGGAATGGATTTTTGAGCAGATAAGCCCCGTCAATTAGAGAATGTTGTTGCATCGGCTCGCTTCGAGTGTGGGGAGATCTCATTTGAAGAGTGCAGAAAGGAGGGGGGTTGGTGGTGGTGGTGGTGTGTGGTGGTGGGTTGGGGGGTTTGGGGGGTGGTTCTGGGGGTACCTGGCAGCCCAAGTGGCAGACAGCAGCACAAAGAGAGCACGATCTGAGTGAACAATTATTAGGCCGCGCCAGACTCGGCCGGTTTTGTGTGCGCGCATGGGAAATTCTTTAGCGCATGGCAATTAAACCCGGGGGGCGGGGGGCGGGACGGGGCCTTGATCGCGACCCACATTTTCGACATCAAGAGGTGGCGGCAGGGCCTCGATGACGTTTCGGTGACTTTTGCGTAGCCTGTTTTTAACGAGCGGTTTGCCTCGTTTGCAGTCGTTACCCTTCTGTTTCGTGCCTCTGTGTTGTGGATGTACAACTCTGAACTTCTTTCCCCAAAACTTTAGTTTTGATCATTTCAGGACCAAATTGGTGCTTGATTGTACAGGAACACATGTCTTCAGCAACACAAGTAACGGATTAAATGTTAAGCATGTTGATATCGTTATCTTGCGTAAATCTTCAGAATTTTGTGAACTGCAGTCCAGTTGGTTCGGTTTAAAAAGATGTTGATCCTGTGCCGTTAATTTGTCTATGGACTTTGCTCAGGATTGCATAACGTGCAATCAACTTTTTATTCCAAAAATATTTTCATTATCTCCTCCGGCACTGGTTCTGTCCTTATTAGCCTCTTTGTGCTGTGTACATTTAACTTTATAAGTATAACACCAGCAGAAATGAACAAAATTAGATCAGATAAAGATTAAAGGAATTACTCCCCCAGACTTGTCGGACTGTAATTCGTCCTACGTTGAACGTGAATGACGCATCTCAAATCGACCGCTCTGACACCAGATCTGGCGAGGCATTAGCAGTCCCGGTGCAAACGAGGGAAGTCGTTTCTCCACTTCCTCCGGCGTCGACTTTGGCCGGCGCACGCTAACCCGAGAACAGGCCGGCAGGGAGCACTTCACCTGGAGCCGAGCGTCAGCCAACTGGAAAGAGAGAAGTGGAGTAGGAATCCATTTTTTCTTCTCTTAACCCCCTTGAGCGTTGCCCCCTTTTGCACTTGCAGCCCATCTCAGCCTCTCAGTGGGCCGTTCTTACAAGAACCGGCGTGAAACCACAAATGAAAAAGCAAAAAAATGAATATTGAAGCCCAGTTCTCAATCCAGCTCTGCATTAAACTTTTATGCAGGTTTCTTCAAAACGATTGCATTCAGAATTTCAGCCGAAATCCAGGCTAATATACTGTGTTAACCCTTGCGTTTTGACCCGTTTCAAAACTGTTTTATCTCAGAAATATGGATTTCTTTCAACCAAATTGCCCGAACATAACATGGATGATTTCCTACTTTCTTCAGGCGACATTAATGATGACTTTTATTGAATTATTTGGGTGTTTTATTGAATGTTATAGCCTTTAAATTCTTTTTT
>NW_022605581.1:883325-885075 GCF_008692095.1 Etheostoma spectabile | reverse complement strand
TTTTTTTTTTTTAAATGATTTCAAAACAGTATCTAACTAAACTTTGACATCGACCCATCTGTGATCCACTCAACATCCTGATCTTAACCATTAGTCAAAAACAATTCATAATTTCTGCCTTTTTAACTAAAAACGTGTGTGTAATGTGATATAAATGAGGTTTGATGACCACGGATTCCAAGAATAAGTGTAAAACCTGTTATTAAACCAGCTCAAGTTTAAAAATAAAGCTGGAAAAAGCGACAAAAACATCGGAAAAAGCACCAAAAAAATTATTCATTTTTAATTTTGACCTGGAAGGAAACGTTCATGGTTCACGGGAAGACAACACGAGGGTTAACAAGAAGGAATGTTCTCTAACGATTTCCCACTGGTGTTTTTGCGTATTTTGTAGAACAGAAATGTCCGTAAACTTAATTTTCTGCCAGGACATTAGCCGTTTTTCAAGGATTTGTTTCTTACAGTGTTCATATCTGGAAAATTGATTGACTTTTTGTACAACCAAGGGTCCACAACCACAATCTTCAGTGAGATGTTAACAGTTGGCGATACACATTTTAGCCATCTTATCGTATTCACTCCATCATGAACAGCCAAATGATTTTGCACTCATTCCCGTAATATCCACCTGAGCAGGGATTGGCTAGATTAACTATGTCACGTCACTCAACTCGGCAGCATTGTCTCAAACTGCAACCGGAGCTCAGGCTGGTAAGATGGAGATTTATGGGTATGACATTCACAAGCAAGCGACCTCATAAGCTCCTATGGGACTCGGTCTTTCTGCGGTTTAAATCTCGAGTTGCACTGAGTTACGTCGTGTTATTCCCTGCTCTCACTCAGACGAAACCCCACACCCTCGCATTATCGGGACCTGACGTTTGCAGGAACACAGATGCTTCGCCAGCTCCTTCCAACTGACCTCCAACCTCAAAAAAAAAGGGCCTCCGAGTTCATAGGTGGGATAGCCAATAGTGCGTGAATAACTGCTTTAAGAATAACAAGTCCACGATCAAGTCTTCCACACTGGGGATCCGCCTGCAAGGCCACGCGTGTGCAAGACTTTCCCTCTCGTTTATTATGCTGCATGAAAGGAAAAAGCCCGTTGAAGCTGACAGCGAGTGCATGCTGAGGCTGAAATCCAATAGTCAATTCGGGTGTCAGTACGTTTATGAAATATTCTATAGTCTCTAAATTGATATTACACATGCATTTGGCACTATGGGGGAAAATATACAAATCTGGTCACTATCTTACCCTGGGCACCAAAACTACTGTGGCACGTTCAAACTACTGGCATGTCATGTCATGTTTAATCAGCTGTAGTGTAAAGTCATGTCTCTTCTCTATCATTTTTTCCGATGGCTATTAAAAAAAAAAAAAGCATCCAGTGCTCAACAGCAGCAGTAGAGGCATGGAGAATGCATGGAGGGATTTTATTTTGAAATATTATGGTGTTCAACACTGATCATTTCTACCTGAAGCACTTCTTATCAGTCACGCTGACACTCACTATTATCTACTATAGAGAAAAAATCACCTACCATTATTATTTTCTCCAGAGATTGACAATGAGCAATAACCTTGACGACCCACCTCTAGATTAAGTCATAATCATCCAGTGGTGCCGTGTCATTGCAAAAAAGTCAATTTCCCACCATCTATAAGTGACCATGTTGTGGGCTGTATTGTCAGACTCTACATTCATTTGCACACAACCTGTGAAAACACTTGGGTGGGGGGGGGGGGG
>NW_022605581.1:882047-883315 GCF_008692095.1 Etheostoma spectabile | reverse complement strand
CTAACGAGACAATAAACATTTACATAGCGTTAAAAGATTAAGTAGCAAGGACGGCTCCAATTACAGAGCAGACTTTGCATTATTCATCTTTGGCCGTGAACAGGTGCCCCAGAGGGCACTGGGGTCCCTCTAGGTCCCGATCTAAAACCGCCATCAAATCAATGTCTGGGCTACTAGGGCTGGATACCCAATGCAACGCTTTTTAAGCACCAACCGGATTGTCTCGAGTATCAAAAAATGCCTCGTCATTCATTGACAAATTTTAAGGAGTACATCTCCTCAAGTCGGATATTTTGGATGCAATATTGTTCCAGAACTGACCGACAGGGGAGCACTTCCAGGGGGCAGAAAGTGCCATTTAGAAACATTATTTTAAAGGTACATAAGAATCTTTGGTGTTGCTTTGACTTATTTCAGTAACCCCTGAGATGTGAAACTGCTTGAGATAGTAGCAGGGCTCATGGAGATGGCTCATTAACCTGGCCCGGACTAGGCCCTGCGTGTTGTCTGGTAGACAGTGGTGACTGTTTGCAGCGTCTGTGATCCAGAGCATTATCACCGTTACGTTACACTGGCAGATCATTTTGCCCAAAGGGACTTTTTCCCCACTATTAATGCACGCCCTGCTCTGCTACCTCAAGTACACTCTCAGTCACTATGTGTCTTAAGATGAATATTAAGCTGAAGACATTTATTTCAGTGCTATGACAAATCGAACGAAACAGACAAGATAGCTCCTCAAACAGGGCCTTAACTTTGTGTGTTAGGGCACTGGAGCAGACACACAAAAGATCACAAATGGGTTACTCAGACACTGAAAAGGGAACTCCCTGCTGAGTTCAATGACACCTCACACAAGTCTCTACGTCATACATTTCATTAGAAAGAGGGCGTGGCAGACTAATAGAGGGCGGGTCAAACCATCACCAATGAAAAAGGAAATCTCTGCTGAGTTCATTGATACCTCACATAAGACTCCACCTTAAAAGGGTCACCTGTTATGGAATGGGGCGTGGCTTAAGAATAGGGGGTGGGCCAAATCATCACCAATGAAGGAGGAACTCTCTGCTGAGTTCAATGACACCTCACACAAGACTCTCCCTTAAACGGTTCAAATTGTGTGAAAGGGGCGGGGCCTGAGTAAGTGGGCGTGGTTAAGGGACAGGGGCCGGCTATCACATGTAGACCACACATAATAAGTTTAATAATGAGTAAATCGGATGATGTTTGTCATATAAGGGTGATTTCCTGTTGCCAGTTGGTGGCGC
>NW_022605581.1:881906-882037 GCF_008692095.1 Etheostoma spectabile | reverse complement strand
ATCTCCAAAAGTCCATATTGGCCTGTAGATGTCCTCATATATCATATAATCATGTATATGTCCTATATGTCCCCAGGCCTGGACTCTTGGTGTTTGTGGGAAATTTCAAGCAGTTACGACAACGTACACTG
>NW_022605581.1:873810-881883 GCF_008692095.1 Etheostoma spectabile | reverse complement strand
ATCGCTAAACACTCAAAATGGCCGCCATGCCACGCCCACACCGTTTGACGAAAAGTTTATCTTTTAATAACTTTTCAGCGTTAAGGTCTTTTGATGATACAGACTGAATTTGAAGTCGATCTGATGAAATCTCTAGGAGTTTGTTAAAGTAGAGCACCTTGACTTTTAGGCCTAGTTCGTTAAAGTACGACATGTGGATTTGGCCAAAATCGCACTAATTTCGAACTTTCAATTTAAAATGGCGGACTTCCTGTTGGGTTTAGGGTGTGGTTCCAATGGACTTTTATGTCCGCCCTGCCATGCTACAGATGTGTACCAAGTTTTGTGAGTCTACGTTAAAACGTACAGCAGGGGCTCAATTTTCTTAATTTTGTAGGGGGCGCTAGCGACCCAAATTCTGTGAATTTTTGAACACGTTAAGCCCCTCAAAAAGGCAATTCATTTGGAAATTAATAGTAATTCCTTCGGTTCCAATAGGGCCTTCGCCGCTTGGGCCCTTTCAAGTAATCTGTATGTCAAGTTTGGGTCATATCCTTAAAAATATGTTCATGTAAATGAATGCATTTGTGTATTAGAAAGCAACTTGACTTATGTGTGTGCATCATTGGGATGTTACATTCAGCGTAGGATCATTATACCATTATGTTTGGGAGGGAAGTGTCTGAAATATGTATGAGGTATTCAGATTTACAACTCATAACATTTCCACTCAGTATGCCTAATAATTCATTCAAACCTAAGACGCACCGGCGCATGAACGCACAAACCCATCGTCCTCCGAGTGAGCAGCGTGAATCCAAATGAACGACATGATCGACTGAGATCATCTTTCTTCAACAGCGTGCACTGGAACGGGGGAAAAAGCCTCCCTTAAGTTTGAGTATTTCAATTCTTGCGACTATATTTTTGCATAAAAACCGAATAAACACATTTAATTTACCTTTTGGCCGGAGCCCACTTTGAGCTTCATTTTGGCTTTTCCCAAACATATGGGGGAACGTCACAGAGATCCATATTTCATGCCGTCTATTAAACACACTTTATCTATTCATCACCATTTTTTATTCCTAAATCATAAGCCTCTTAAGTTTGAAAATACGGAACGTCACAAAGAACCCTTGACAGGCCCGCTGTGCTTAGTTACTGTTGCTTGGATATACACTCGCTGTTCGGGGACAGGGTCATTTAGTTCATGATTTCATAACTGCTACTAATGCATGCCTAGTCTTACATATTCATAATACAATTGCCAGGCCAAGAGCAGGTTAGTTTATTAAAAGTTCTGACAATTTTAACCCTCATGTTGTCCTCATGTTGTCCTCATGTTGCCCTCATGTTGCCCTCATGTTGTCCTCATGTTGTCTTCATGTTGCCCTCATGTTGCCCTCATGTTGTCTTCATGTTGTCCTCATGTTGCCCTCATGTTGTCTTCATGTTGTCTTCATGTTGCCCTCATGTTGTCTTAATGTTGCCCTCATGTTGTCTTAATGTTGCCCTCATGTTGCCCTCATGTTGCCCTCATGTTGCCTTCATGTTGCCTTCATGTTGCCCTCATGTTGCCCTCATGTTGTCCTCATGTTGTCTTCATGTTGCTCTCATGTTGCTCTCATGTTGCTCTCATGTTGCCTTCATGTTGCTTCATGTTGTCTTAATGTTGCCCTCATGTTGCCCTCATGTTGCCTCATGTTGTCCTCATGTTGTCCTCATGTTGCCCTCATGTTGCCCTCATGTTTGCCTTCATGTTGCCCTCATGTTGTCCTCATGTTGTCCTCCTGTGTCCTCATGTTTGCCTCATGTTGTCCTCATGTTGTCTTCATGTTGTCCTCATGTTGTCCTCATTTTGCCTTCATGTTGCCCTCATGTTGCCCTCATGTTGCCCCCATGTTGTCCCCATGTTTCCCCATGTTGTGCCCATGTTGTCCTCATGTTGTCCCCATGTTGTCCCCATGTTGTCCCCATGTTGTCCTCATGTGTTGTCTCATGTTGTCCCATGTTTTGTCCTCATGTTGTCCTCCTGTTGTCCTATATCAATTTCTTTTTATTCCCACAAATAACATGATTGATTCCACCCAACGCTCTTTGCCAAGTACACATCTCTACTTTCATAATTTTGGGGCGTGTTATTCAGATTAATAGCATTTGAGAAAAAACAAATGGAAGTGTTGTTGAAATAGTGTTGAGTAAAAGTTGACATATTCCAGTCTGTGATTATCATCAACATACATTCCTTTCATTTTAGTCTCAATAATTCCTAATTTCTGCTTTTCTAACTCAAACATCAGGTTTAATTTCCTGTAAATTAGGTTTCTTGACCATAAATTACAAAAATAACTGCAAAACTAAAGTTAATAAGTTAGTGTTACGTAGTGTTGACAACGTCAAAAAAAAGTGACGACAATTTTTAAAAAATGCTCCAAAAGTGTTGAAAAAACGGGAAAAGACGTACGAAGAAGGTGAAAACAGCGATAGAAAGCGTCAACAAAAGTGCTGATTTTCAATTTTGGCGGGAAGACGACACAAGGGTTAACCAGGTCCGTAAAAGAAGACAAGCATAGTTCACATTATTAGTAATAATCATTATAGTGTCCCAAACTAGTACCTCCATTTAAGACTAGAACAACCCTATGTTTAAGCAGCCGTACGGAGCAATCAGCACCGTTTATCAAAAATTACAAATAAACCGGTCGTCTCGCCTGCTCGGCCCATATCAAGTGACCGCTCAATTAAATTAAAGTGCACAGGGTTGCCGGTCTCACCGCTGGGTTTCCCAGGCCTTAACTGTGGCTTACACAGCTGTTTCTATCCCCGTCTTCATCAGATACAACGGGAGGGGCCCTGAACGCACCGCTGTCTGCGCTGCGCCCAGACCATATCGATCCATCTTTACTGAAACAGACGCATTCCCATATTTGTTAAATTGGCAAGTTGCCACCCCCCCCCCCCCCCCCCCCCCCCCCCCCCCCGGGTCCCGATCGTACCCTGGGCACCCAAACTACTGGGGGCACGTTCAAACTACTGCTGTCATGTCATGTTTAATCAGCGTGTGTAAAGTCATGTCTCTTCTCTATCATTTTTCCGATGGCTATTAAAAAAAAAAAAAAAAGCATCCAGTGCTCAACGAGCAGTAGAGGCATGGAGAATGCGGGAGGATTTATTTTGAAATATTATGGTGTTTCAACACTGATCATTTCTACCTGAAGCACTTCTTATCAGTCACGCTGACACTCACTATCACTTATAGAGAAAAAATCACCTACCATTTATTTTCTCCAGAGATTGACAATAGACAATAACCTTGACGACCCACCTCTAGATTAAGTCATAATCATCCATGGTGCCTGTTCATTGCAAAAAAGTCAATTTCCCACCATCTATAAGTGACCATGTTGTGGGCTGTATTGTCAACTCTACATTCATTTTGCACACAAACCTGTGAAAACACTTGGGTGGGGGGGGGGGGGGCATACTAACGAGACAATACTTACATAGCGTTTAAAATAAGTACAAGGACGGCTCCAATTACAGAGCAGACTTTGCATTATTCATCTTTGGCCGTGAACAGGTGCCCAGAGGTCACTGGGGTCCCTCTAGTCCCGTTCTAAAACCGCCATCAAATCAATGTCTGGGCTACTAGGGCTGATACCCAATGCAACGCTTTTTAAGCACCAACCGATTGTCTCGATATCAAAAAAATGCCTCGTCATTCTTGACAAATTAGGAGTACATCTCCTCAAGTCGATATTTTGGATGCAATATTGTTCCAGAACTGACCCGACAGGGGAGCACTTCCAGGGGGCAGAAGTGCCATTTAGAAACATTATTTAAAGTTACATAAGAATCTTTGGTGTTGCTTTGACTATTTCAGTAACCCCTGAGATGTGAAAACTGCTTGAGATAGTAGCAGGGCTCATGGAATGGCTCATTACCTGCCCGGACTAGGCCCTGCTTGTTGTCTGGTAGACGTGGTGACTGTTTGCAGCGTCTGTGATCCAGCATTATCACCGTTACGTTACACTGGCAGATCATTTTGCCCAAAGGGACTTTTTCCCCACTATTAATGCACGCCCTGCTCTGCTACCTCAAGTACACCTCTCAGTCACTATGTGTCTAAGATGATATTAAGCTGAAGACTTTATTTCACAGTCTATGCACAATCGAACGAACGACAAGAATCTCCTCAAAACAGGACCTTAACTTTGTGTGTTAGGGCACTGGGCAGACACACAAAAGATCACAAATGGTTACTCAGACACACTGAAGGAAAACTCCTCTGAGATCAATGACACCTCAACAAGTCTCTACGTCATACATTTCATTAGAAAGAGGCGTGGCAGCTACTAGAGGGCGGGACAACCATCACCATGAAAAAAGGATCTCTGCTGAGTTCATTGATACCTCACATAATACTCCCCTTAAAAGTGGTCACCTGTTTGGAATGGGGCGTGGCTTAAGAAAGGGGGTGGACAAATCATCACCAATGAGAGAAACTCTCTGCTGAGTTCATGACACCTCACACAAGACTCTCCCTTAAACGGTTCAAATTGTGTGTAAAGGGCGGGGCCTGAGTAAGTGGGCGTGGTTAGGGACAGGGGCCGCTATCACATGTAGACCACACATAAAATAGTTTAATAATGAGTAAATCGGATGAGGTTTGTCATATAAGGGTGATTTCCTGTTGCCAGTTGGTGGCGCTATCTCCAAAAGTCCATATGGCCTGTAGATTTCCTCATATCATATAATCATGTTATATCCTATATGTCCCCAGGCCTGGACCTTGGTGTTTGTGGAAATTTCAAGCAGTTACGACAACGTACACTGTAGTTACAGCCACTTTCTCTTTTCATCGCTAAACACCTCAAAATGGCCCGCCATGCCACGCCCACACCGTTTGACGAAAGTTTATTCTTGTAATAACTTTTCAGCGTTAAGGTCTTTTGATGTACAGACTGAATTTTGAAGTCGATCTGATGAATCCTAGAGTTTGTGTAAGTAGAGCACCTTGACTTTTAGGCCAGTTCGTTAAAGTGACACATGTGGATTGGGCCAAAACGCACTAATTTCGAACCTTTCAATTTAAAATGGCGGACTTCCGGTTGGTTTAGGGTGTGGTTCCAATGGACTTTTATGTCCGCCCTGCCATGCTACAGATGTGTACCAAGTTTTGTGAGTTCTACGTTAAACGTACAGCAGGCTCAATTTTCTTAATTTTGTAGGGGGCCTAGCGACCACAAATTCTGTGAATTTTTGAACACGTTAAGCCCTCAAAAAGAATTCATTTGGAATTATAGTAATTCCTTCGTTCCAATAGGCCTTCGCCGCTTGGGCCCTTTCAAGTAATCTTAGGTCAAGTTTGGGTCATATCCTTAAAATATGTTCATGTAAATGAATGCATTGTGTATTAGAAGCAACTTGACTTAGTGTGTGCATCATGGGATGTTCCATTCAGCGTAGGTCATTATACCATATGTTTGGGAGAAGTGTCTGAAATATGTATGAGGTATTCAGATTTACAACTCATAACATTCCACTCAGTATGCCTAATAATTCATTCAAACCTAAGACGCACCGGCGCTGAACGCACAAACCCATCGTCCTCCGAGTAGCAGCGTGAATCCAAATGAACGACATGATCGACTGAGATCATCTTTCTTCAACAGCGTGCACTGGAACGGAAAAAGCCTCCCTTAAGTTTGAGTATTCAATTCTTGCGACTATATTTTGCATAAAAACCGAATAAACCATTTAATTTACCTTTTGCCGGAGCCCACTTTGAGCTTCATTTTGGCTTTTCCCAAACTATGGGGGAACGTCACAGAGATCCATATTTCATGCCGTCTATTAACACACTTTACTATTCATCACCATTTATTCCTAATCATAAGCCTCTTAAGTTTGAAAATACGGAACGTCACAAGAACCTTGACAGCCGCTGTGCTTAGTTACTGGTGTGCTTGGATATCACACTCGCTGTCGGGGACAGGGTCTTTTAGTTCATGATTTCATACTGCTACTAATGCATGCCTAGTCTACATATTCATAATACAATTGCCAGGCCAAGAGCAGGGTTAGTTTATTAAAATTCTGACAATTTTAACACTCATGTTGTCCTCATGTTGTCCTCATGTTGCCCTCTGTTGCCCCATGTTGTCCTCATGTTGTCCTTCATGTTGCCCTCATGTTGCCCGCATGTGCTCTGTTGTCTTCATGTTTGCCTCGTTGTCTCATTTGTCTATGTTGCCTCATGTTGTCTTATTTGCCCTCATGTTGTCTTAATGTTGCCCTCATGTTGCCCTCATGTTGCCCTCATGTGCCTTCATTTTGCCCTTCATGTTGCCCTTCATTGTTTGCCCTCATGTTGTCCTCATGTTGTCTCATGTGCTCTCACCTCATGTTGCTCTCTTGTGCTCTCATGTTGCCTTCATTGTCTTCCAGTTGTCTTAATGTTGCCCTCATGTTCGCCCTCATGTTGCCTCATGTTGTCCTCATGTTGTCCTCATGTTGCCCTCAGGTTGCCCTCATGTTGTCCTTCATGTTGCCCTCAATGTTGTCCTCTGTGTTGTCCTCATGTTGTCTCATGTTGCCTCTTGTTGTCCTCATGTTGTCTTCATGTTGTCCTCATGTTGTTCCCATGTTGCCTCATGTGCCCTCATGTTGCCCTCATGTTGCCCCCATGTTGTCCCCATGTTGTCCCATGTTGTCCTCATGTTTCCCATGTTGTCCCATGTTGTCCCCATGTTGTCCCCCATGTTGTCCTCATGTTGTCTTCATGTTGTCCTCATGTGTTGTGTCCTCATGTTGTCCCTCATGTTGTCCTATATCAATGTCTTTTTAATTCCCCAAAATAACATGATTGATTCCACCCACGCTCTTTGCCAAGTACACATCTCTACTTTCATAAATTTTGGGGCGTTGTTATTCGATTAATAGCTTTGAGAAAAAACAATGGAAGTGTTGTTGAAATAGTGGTTGAGTAAAAGGTTACATATTCCAGTCTGTGATTATCATCAACATACATCCTTTCATTTTAGTCTCAATAATTCCTAATTTTCTGCTTTTCTAACTCAAACATCAGGTTTAATTTCCTGTATTAGGTTTCTTGACCATGAAATTACAAAAATAACGGCAAACTAAAGTTAATAAGTTAGTGTTACGTAGTGTTTGACAACGTCAAAAAAAATGCCGACAATTTTTAAAATGCTCCAAAGTGTTGAAAAAACGGAAAAGACGTACGAAGAAGGTGAACATCGATGAAGCGTCAACAAAAGTGCTGATTTTCAATTTTGGCGGGAGAACGCCACAAGGGTTAACCAGTCCGTAAAAGAAGAGCATAGTATTCACATTATTATTAATAATCATTATGGGTCCCAAACTAGTACCTCCATTTAAGACTAGAACAACCCTATGTTTAAGCAGCCGTACGGCATCAGCACCGTTTATCAAAAATTAAACTAAACCGGTCGTCTCGCCTCTCGGGCCCATATCAAGTGACCGCTCAATTAAATTAAATTGCACAGGGTGCCGGTCTCACCGCTGGGTTTCCCAGGCCTTACTGTGGCTTACACAGCTGTTTCTATCCCCGTTTCATCAGATCAACGGAGGGGCCCTGAACGCACCGCTGTCTGCGCTGCGCCCAACCATTACGATCCATCTTTACTGAAACAGACGCATTCCCATTTTGTTAAATGCAAGTTCCACCCCCCCCCCCCCCCGCCACCCCCCCGCCGGGCTCTATTTTCTTTAACCCTTGTGTTGTCTGCCCATCAACCGTGAAACATTATAATGACTTTTTTTCTGACATTTTTGCCACTTTTTCAATGTTGTGGTTGCTTTTTTTGGGATGTTTTCTAAAGTTATTTGATATTTTTAATGTTGACATTCCCAGCGCGTTTTCGAAGGCACATTTTTGTGACAAAAAGCTGGAAATGGGTCAAATTTGACCTTGTGGACAACATGAGGGTTAAGCCTGATTATTTAACTGCATGTTCCCAATTAATCACATGCAGAAAGGGGAAAGACAAAAATGTTTTCATAAATATTGGGGGGGGGGGGGGGGGGTGGTGGGGGGGGGGTTGT
>NW_022605581.1:865057-873785 GCF_008692095.1 Etheostoma spectabile | reverse complement strand
GGGGGGGGGGGGGGGGGAAATACCGTTACATAAGCCTTGATTACAAAAACCGCATTCCACACCGTTTTTAACATCACGGCTCGTTGAGACGATTGAGTACGAACGGCTTCAATCCAGTTTTTCATGCTCTTAAATTTGGAAAAATAAAATGAACCAAACCACAATATCATGAAAAAGCTTCGCCGCTGCTGATAGATCGAGTTACACAAGCTGCCGTGAGGGACTGTCTCGCGTGGCTGGGTGTTTCTGTGGGATCATCTGCGATATGTGTGCATATTTTTGTGATGGTTGTGTCGGCGGGTGTGCGACGGCGTGTTTGGGAGTGCACATGGTCTCGAACGTTGGCTGGATGTGTTCGTTGCTCACATCTACAGCATGATTCATATGTCATGTCACATTTAGAGCAGCTTTGAGAAGGAGGAGAAGGTCCACTGGTGAATGGGGGTGGAGGGGCCCACAAGATCTCAAGCAAGACCCACTCTTGCATGTTGAACATGGTAGGGGACGGTGGGGGGGGTACATCATGTCCACACTGGACATCTACTGGTGTTTGGCCCAGTGGACAGGAAACACCAACACCAACAGTCTACTCCAACTGTTATGGTTTTCCTTGAGTCCGGCCTCTCGGTGGGCACCCCAGGGGATTCTGGGAGCATGCATCATCTGGCCGGCCGCTGGGCAAGCCCTGCTTCGCATCACTTTTTCCACTTTTGAGAAATCGCCTGAATCCCCGCTGTATTTGGATAAGCTTGAAATATTGCTTTCTTGTTATTGCTGAGACTAAATGGTCTGAAAATGAAAAAGATGGTACTCCGAATTGTTGGCGCTGGTACGTGTTCTGCAGCAAGGACAACTGCCAACGCTGCGTTAGGTGTAGAGTGACATAACTCGCTTTAAACCCTGGACAATTAAACAAAAGACAGTAATTGCTATTTTAATTCAGAAAGAACAAGAATCCATGCAGTAGATGATGGACTTGTGTTTAGGGAGTGGAGAAAAAGGATTAGGATTTTTTGGTGCCAACTTTCCTTATGAGATTTATTATCTAATAGACATCTAATGGTTTTATCAAAAAGGTGACTTTCCATGTTCACCATGGGTCATAAGCGTGCATTTGGAAATATGCAGAGGACAACAGCCCTGTCTCACTGTCCTGATACGGATATGCCCATGTTGAGAAACACAAAACGTGGATATTATATATGTATATTATATTGGGTTGAGTTTGTTTTTTTTACCAGCGTGTGCAATCAACACAAGCAAGAGCCGGTGCATGGGCCCAGATCACACATCAATACAAAGTGTTTGTGTTCATTCAAAAAATATTGAATGGATGGAATATTTAGTAAATGGGATGTCGTATAATAGCCCATATACTGGGCTCATTTTCATTCCTAATCTGAGAACTAATGCAAATCATGAAAATGTAGGTTATATTAAAAGATATCTTTTTAAAAATGTGGATACATGAGGTAAATTTGCTTTGCCTTGTAGTCAATGGTCACGTTTATACTCGTACTATTTTATTTTATCATTTTAAAAGATATCTGGGTCAAGGTGGGGCACTTTTAAAAGGGAGGATGAAATGAAAATATGAATAACAATTTGGAGGGTCAGGAGTCGTCACACCCTACCCCGAAAAAATGAAAGTAATTTTCATACACTCCCTTGCAGGTTTGGGCTTTAAAATGAAAATGAATTGGTGGTAAGCGGTCGTTTTAAGGATTTAAGACGTGAACACAACATGGAACCGCTCTAAGCTAACGCTGCCCTCGGTCTGTGGTCTCGCAGTAAATGATGCATACGCACGTATAAAATAAACAGACTCTGCACACGCCATCCATGCGTTGTTTTCTAAATTAAAAGACATGTTTTTAGGATTGCCCATAGTTTGCATGTCAGGCCCACGTTGGCAAAACCCCAGTTTCCTGCCGTGGCACGCCCCGATGGCTCATTCTTTTGCACACCAGCCCGTTTTATTTGCAGTGTCTGTTTCTATTAGGCTGATGGAGTACAGAGCAGCCGCATCTGTGCCCTTAACCCCCCCCCCTCCCCCCCCATCCTCCATGTCTGCTAGGGTGAGAGGCCTGGGGCACAAAGCCACAGGCAGTTGGGGAGGGAGGGGTGTAGGAGAGCATGTGTGGAGCACCCCAGGGGTCCCTAGTTGGAGCCCAGAAGTTCCATGACACGGGTGAACGCTGGCATCGTCGTGCTGTACCGGTGATTTGAAATTGATGACAGACACTGGGAAAATGACTCTTACATTCAAAACAAATGAAATATGAATTGTTTCATGGGGACAGACATTGGGGGCTTAATAGCGTTCTAAATCTGAGAGCATGTACATGTTAGTTTCCACTTGACCTTCTTGCCAGCATCATGCCAATTATGATTCACATATAGGAAATACTGACAATATATTAAAGGTTCCATGGCTCAGGAATGTTAAAAAGGGGAGTTTTCTTGTAAAACAAGTATGTTTGCATAGTAAAGTATTTTAAATCCTCCATCTTTTACATCGATGTTCACAAGTCAGCACCTGTAAGTAGATGGACTGTTCTTATAAAGCGCTTTTCTAGTCTTAACTACTCAAAGTACTTCTACATAGTACAGGAACCATTCTCACACATTGACACACTGTCCCCGAGGCTCATCAGATACACACTCAGACACAGCGTCTTGCGGGTTCTGCGTGTTGCCCAAGGACACCTCGACAGGGGACCGCGTGAGTCAATGGAACAATGTGAAACCACTGGGGGCCATGTGTATTGCATCACTCGCACAAGATAAGGAAAACAGGGACCCACTCACAGAAAAGCAGCTTCATAGTGCTTGGAGAAGTCACAAATTTAAAAAAGGGGACTGTGAGACTTTCACAGAAATGTCTCCCTATTGAACAGTAGACCAGCTGTTCCGCAGGGGTGTCACATAGGAAAAAGGTTCCCCTCGTCTATTAAAGTCTCTTTGAATATCGGCGGGTCAGGGATGAGTGTGTGGGCCAAGGGAAGGGAAGGGTGAACTTAAGCCATCACAAAGGAGACTTCAGTAGGAGGATGACTGGAACTTTCAGTCCGGTGTCAGAGGGCGCCCAGCAGATGAGTCGTCTTTTGTGGAAGATTCGCCACCCAGCTCTGACAGAGGAGCAGTGGATCCTGGGAGAAGGAGTATCAAAGGGGAACCAACAGCAGCGCGTCCCCCTCGTGCACTGGGGGTTACAGGGTAATGGAAGGATGGGGTATTGCTTTATCACCCGCAGCAAAGTGACCCCTTAAAAAGTTGCAGACATAAGTTATTCAGACATTCCGATGGTCGACAGACCTTCTATCGACGCTTCTCGATTTTTTCTCTCAATATTTCAACAACAGATTTGCTTCCGCACAGGAGTAAAAAAAAGACAGCATCTACGTGAGACAACTACAAAGTGGATACGCTGCATATTTTCAGACCTTCCCTCAAACATCGTGCCCCAGTAGATGCATCGAGGTCCAAGACGTTTTACAGCAGCACGTCCAACAAGGACGCCATTCAACTGCAATCACACAACTTGGGTGACATCCATTGACAAAGAGCTTATTAAATCTTTAAAAAAAAGGCACAAAACCACACTGGAATAAGTTTACTCCACCTTGACATTGTCCAAATGGATGCTCTGATGATGCAGAAAGTGCAATGAACCGTAAAGGGAATGCATTTCTTCTCTAACTAAATGCATGTCACATAAAAATGGGAGACAATTATTTCAGTCCTTTGTGACGGAAACCACCTTCATTCAACTCCGAGTAGTAACCATGGAAGCTGCCAAGTCAGGATCTCCAAACTACTATATTCCACAAAAAGAGGATCGGAGGATCACCGCCAGGAAACGTTCAAGGACACTTGAGAAGGACCACGAGGCACGAGTGTTTCAAATTCATTCCCCGCCGTTCCTTTGGCCCTGTCCCTATTCTCCTAGCCCGAGGTACTTCCATCTCCAGAGTGACATCCACTTATACAAATCATGCCATCTCCTCTTCATTCAGAGTGTCCCCTCAGGTTAATGTATAGTAAAAAAAGGAGAAAAAGTGTGCCACACAGTCATTACACGTGCTTTCAGCTGGCATGGCCCATCATCTCCCCATAAAACCTGCGGTGTCAGAAGGTTTAAAGAGACCATCTGTGCTATTTCCAGCCTTCCTGCCCTTTACAACAAACCTTGTGTGCGAATTGAAAATTAGAGCACTTCTGATGATTCATCGTGACAAATCACGTCACGTTCGTCTATTGGGACTGAAGCAAAAGCTGAGCTGAGTGAGTGAAGTTTCGCATGCATGATACGACGAGTGCAGTGCGTCATGCCCGTGATTTACATGAAGATACCGTTTTAATTCTTTTAGCAGCAATCGAGAACATAAGAGCGCGTTCACCGTTCCTTCCGGGCGAGGCCTCCCAGGCTCCAGCTTTTGTCTACGGCCTCGGTCGCTCACAAATGCCGCCTAACCTGACTCCCGTAACCAAAAGCAGCTGGCCGCAGTGGCTACCTGGAAGTCTGCTTAGCTTTACCTAGCACTCGGTAATTACATGGCCATTAGGGCACCTCCCAGCACCAAACCACACAGAGGGCTGAACTCAAAAGCTGTCAGTGATTAATTACCAGTTGCCCACTGAGTTGCGGATATCTGAGGGGATTGGCACGACTGCAACTGCATCAGGCCACTGGGATTACACACAGAGTGAGGCGAAAAGGGGGGGAGTGGAGCCCAGCTTGGCCAAGGAGTTGAAAAGGAGTGATTAGGTTGGAAAATATTGGGCTGTGTGTGTGGTGTGTGGGGGGGGGGGGGGGGAGGGGGGGGCGGGGGGGGGGGGGGTTGCCTTGCTCAAGTGAATCAGATCTGAACTTGCCCAAACAGACAAATATGATATTGCGCTGCTCTGCTTTTATTTTGAAATCTTAAAATATACCAGCCAGCTGATTTGACCCCCTGCTTCCCCATGCCTGTGTAACCACGCCGGGTGTTTAGTGTGTGTGTGTGTGTGGGGGGGTGGGGGGGGACAAAGTCTCACCATTACAATTGTTGATGTATTCTTCCCTCAGGCTGGCCGGGGCTTTTTGAAGCGTCAACGTCAAGAAATGCTGCAGAGTGGGAAAGGGGTAAAATAGGGGAGGGAGGGGGGGGCGTTTGGGTGAGTGAACAGGGGAAAGAGCAAAGCACCAGCGGCTTGCTGACTGCACATTTTACGATAGTCCCATTAAACAACAGGCCCGGCTCGGAATGCCGATCCCAGAAGAGGAGAAGGGACACAAACGCAACACTTTCCGCCGATGTTGAAACAATTATTAGACGCGGCCTCGCTTCAGCGGGTGTGACTCCAGACATTTCACACCATCTTGGTTCGACAGGGTTTTCCTTTTCCCCTTAGACCCAAGACTATTTACACCAACTACATGTTCGGGTGCAGTCCAGAAAAAACTGATGAACGTGAAAATGTGGCGCCTGGAAAAACCTGGCGTCTACACTACCCACAGTTCAACTCGAACCGCCGGCTAATGTAGCCCCGTGCCGCTAGCCTCAATCAGAGATGAGGTGTGGCCCTCAGAAGCCTGTCTAGCTAACTTTACACCAAGTCCACACCACTAGAGGTCTTCCATTTTGAAACCCGTCGTCTTCAGCCCCAACTGACACCGACTCAAGTGACATTACATGAGACAATTTATTAGCTTTTTGTTGTCAACTTGCTAGGAAAGGTCAGGGGAAGACCAAAAGCCAGTTCCATTCCTTCTCTGTTTTTAAACCATCCATCTGTCTAATAGTTCAAATATTTTAGACTGGGCTAAATTGGTTGACCGGCCAACAAACCACCAACAAAACAAATGGTCTCAGATCCAAAACCCGATCCCAGCCAAGGCTCGGAAATGCTTTTAGTGGCTCAGAAGCTAATAGCTAAGTGCTAAATGGCGTCAATGCCAGACAACGTTAGAATGAGAAATGTGGCTGGGTTAGCTCGGTTGGAAGCGCAGGGGCACAGGTGCACATAGAAAGACGTTCGCTCCTTGACGCAGTGGTCGCGAGTTCGAATCCGGCCTGCGGCCATTTGCCGCGTGCCATTCCCCCTTTCGTGTCTTCATCTGTCCTACGGAAAATAAAGGCATAAAATGCATAAAAGGCATAAAATGCCCAAGAATAAGAAAAATAGCACTGGGGGGAAACAAAAAACATTACCTTCATTAACCAAGATTTACATCAGCATGAATAAAACACTCGGAGTTCATAACTTTCTCTGATAAAAGATGGTGCAAACTTCCCATGATTCAGACACTAACCTATAAAAATTTCCCAAAGCTATAATGGACCGTTGCTCTCTCTTTGCAACCACTCCATCTTCCTTGACAGCAATAAAGTGAAGACGGTGGAAAGCACATTAGGGTCCTCCCCTCAACAAAAAAAAAAAAAGCAGCCACATCTGAGCGACTGTGCCACGGGCTGTCTCCTAGACAGAAGAGAGGATAAATATTGAGTGAACCCATTCAGCATTTATATAAAAGATATGTGGCCTGAAAAAGCCCCCCTCCAAATCAAGCATTAACAAAGATGCCTGTATACAGTAATACACTTACACTGCATGAACGTTGCAATATCAAACACACTATATAATTCAAAGTGTACTAATGATGCATGTGTTTCTTGGTAACCGTACTTGAAAGGAGTAAGGAAAATTGGAATCAAGCATTTGAGTGCCAGTTTCCGAGATGGAGCTCGGCGGTTTTAGCTTCATTTGACGTGAAAAGTTCTCATTGTTTCATTTCTGCCCTTTACAGAGATGCGGTGGAAGAAAAACAAATAGCAGACATGTGATAGGGATTGAGAACAGAGAGCAGCGTGATTGGGAGAGTCTCATTATGGGTAATACTTGCAGTACTTGTGGCTCATTAATTCAGGCAGTTCCACTCAGAAGATGACTCATTCGCAATCGATAAACCCCCTTTTGAAAAAAAAAAAGACCAATACTTTCAGTCTTGATTCGTCTTTCACCTATGTCTGATTATGATACTAATGCTCTGATTGTGTTGCTGTATGTGCACCCCCCCCCCCCCCCCCCCCCCCCCCCCCCCCCCCCCCACCCCCCTCCCCCCTCACCCAGGGCTCTGGCCTTTCTTTCTTTCTTTCAGCATCCGGCCCAAGGACACTTCTCCCCTCCTGCAGCACAGATGCTTTCCGCCACCTGGACGGCTCCTCCAAAATCCCAAGACCCCGAAAAAAAAGGGCTACTCTGCACAATGTCCCAACCATGCCCCTTTTTCAGAGAGGTCCCCTCCAGCGTGTTCACACTTACTGTATGACATCCCCCAGCTGGAGCAGACCGACCGAGGCTGTCACGCGGACGGATCCCGCTGCATAAGGTATTTCTGATTCTGATCCCACTTTCAAAACTTGTGAAAACATGTCCGCTTCCTGCAGCATGTGGCCTACCCGGGGCACTGCAGCAGCCTCCCAGAGGCACACAGGACGGGTTCACATGTGCCTCACTGAGAGCGTGTTTCTATGCCAATGCACCGTGACGTGTTATTTACAGAGGCGAGACTTCATCGGGATTTCATGGACTCCTTTTAACCCAATTTGAAAGGGGCCGAGGATCCTCTTTGACAAGCCGTTGGTATTCTGGGAACTGGGGATTGGTCCATTGCAGATTACAGACATGAAAAACTGCACAAATCATGACGAGGAGCAAGTGTTTCAAATGTGAATATCTCTCGAATTTTTAAATGACTGTGTGAATTTGTGTCCCATGAAAAACAACGGTTCATGAGTGAAGGAATTTCAGATTTTCTAAAGGGTTTATGTAGCGTAATAAACGGAACGGTTCCCTCAACCCATTAAGGAACACTAGGCTGAATCCTTCAGTTTATCTGACAAATTCAAAATCAACTTTGGAGATACGTGGTTTTCATTCAACAGATGCTATTCCTTGGACCTGCACCAGATTGAAGATTATAAGATATAATAAATGGAGATGCAAGACTTTAATGTCCACAGCCCCTAAGTCTTAACTTGGCATCCATATTGTGCATCCATATTGTTAAAAAAAACACATGCAAGGTTGTTGTTTGAATTAAAATGTCCTGTTGATTGTCTCATTCTTACTGGACCTGCCCATCCCATATTGAGAAGCAGCATTGACTGACAATGACTTCTGCCAGTGATGCGCAATAGTAAATGTCGTAGTGCGATTTGAAAATGACAAACTCATTTGACATCCTCGAGCAACATCTCCCACACTGATGCACTGACTAGCCCGAGCTCGCCGCCCGGTAAGTAAAAGCGTACAAACAATTAGCAAAAGAAAGTGCATGAGTCAATCTTACTGTGAGAGGAGCTCATCAACTCTTTGTCTGATCAATGAATTAAAATGATCCATGGGGGAGCCGGGGGCTCGGATCAAGGTGGTCTCGTCGTTCCCTCTCTCCAAATCCACAACCCGGTTCTTCAAATCAGCTGTGTTAATGCTCAGAAGGACGCAAAAGGCGATGGACGCCACTGAGCACAAAGACGAGATAGTGTTCAGCGCTGTTGTGCCGCAACGTTGCCGCTTCTGCGCCACTTCTTTCTCCATTTTATCCACGCACTTAGATGCTCCTCTTGCCTCGGCGATCTCCATAAGAACTACAACTACACGCGCTTGTTGGGAGCGAGCTGCATCTGGCGCGGAGTCACGAATTTACGGAACATGGTCTGTTTGGCCAGTGCGCGTTTGC
>NW_022605581.1:861514-864584 GCF_008692095.1 Etheostoma spectabile | reverse complement strand
GTGTGTGTGTGTGTGTGTGTGTCTGTGTGTGTGTGGCTGCGACGCGCCGTTTACGTAGTGACTTTGTGGTGACAGCGTGGATTCGCCACGATCCGCTCCAGCCCCCAAAAAACCAAGTCTACCTGTACTGACGGCTCCTGCAAACTTGTTGCACCGAGCCCTGTGCACGGTAGCCTGCTGCAGAGGGGAAACGCTATTAGGCACAATAAAGTAGAAAGAGAGGCAGGGGGGGTCGAAAGGCAGCGCGCGCGTGGTGGATATTGCCACTCGGTGCAGGCATGCTCCCCCTCATTTCGGCAGCAACACGCCTCCAATATACCCCGACTGATTAACATAATTTATTGACCCGCTCCTTTTGCGCTCCTACAGTCAAGCACAATTGCCATTAGTTGACATAAAGCGCAGTTATGTCATATTCCTGTCAGATCTCCAACGGAGCGCTGCGTAAAGAGGCATTTTACGTACAGTGCGTGAACATAAAACATAACTTTTAGCCTACTGTATAGGGGCATTGCAAGACAGCAAATATACTAAATCATCCATGGGATTTGTATGTTGTTTAAAATTAAAGAACTGTCTGTTAATTTATGATAACATTGACGCATTTCCATGGTTATGGCGCTGCGTAAAAACGCACGGAACTCTAAAAAGCTCTCTTTCTTTGGGTTGGGGGGGTAGATGCACTCGATATACTGCCAAATATGAGACAATAGCACATGTTATTGATTGTTTGTGTTCAGTGGACATCATGCAGAGAGAAGAGAGCCACGGAGCAGAGAGGATGCGTTTGGCGACCCCGGAGTCTGTATATGGATTTCGTGGATTTGGTAAACACTGTAGTAAATAACGTGCACAAAACTCCTCAGTGATTCACATGTGGGGGGGGAAAAAACTGGTGGTAAAATGAAGCCCCCCTGCCCCCCTGATGGTCCTGAGAAATTCCTGCAGGGTTCCAAATCTCAACTAGTGACAGAAGTCTAAATAGGTTTGCGCTGTCTGGATGGCACAATGAGAATCTAATACATTTACGGGTCTCAGGTAAGCAGCAGTACAAATATGGTTCCCTTCTACAACAGTACTGGAGGATGAAATTTGAATTCAGACTGTTTTGAGGCAGTTTGGAGTTAACAGCAACATCTATCCCCCTGCACTGCTCACCAGTTCCCAAGATGCCAAAATCATGCATTTCACGCATGCGTGCAGTCAGTGAATCTCAATGGGAAAGGACTTTAAATATCCACAAACCTCCCCGGACTGCTGACTTCTTATTCTGAGGTTCCCCATTCCAGCCTTTTTGCATTTTAATGTTTCTCTGAGAACAGCGACTTCACTCAGATAAGAATGAAGGATGTGAGTGGGGGGGGGGGGGGGGGGGGGGGGGGGGGGCACAGTCTAGTCTGAGCTATCAATGTGGACTTGACTGCTCATTCAAATGGGCGCCTTTTGTCTTTTTTTTTTTGTCCAAAATAATAAAGTATTCTCTACAATAACTAGATTAATAGATGATCTCTTAACAGTTCCATTCCTAAACTTTGAGTACACACACATCCATTCAGGAGTACTAATGTATTGCAGTGTCAAAAGCTTCCTAAAGCACTTTAAATTTATTAATAGGCCTAATAAATAAGACACTGAAGGCTTGGAGTGCATATATATGTATACCAATAATACTTCATACGGTAAGAGATTTGGAGATGGTAATACACACAGGGGATACTAGTTCAGGGATACTCACCTGACTAGGTCTGTTCAGGTGAAAGACACGCCTCCTTCACTCGCCTGTTAGCTTAGCTTAGCACATGCTAGGGTTATTGGGAGATTGAGTTCTCTGATCTCATGCAGTTCCCAACCTCCACCTGAGCACAGGGTTATAAGGGGCATAAGTATACACCCCCCTATGTTAAAATACAGGGGCATAAGTATACACCCCCCTATGTTAAAATACAGGGGCATAAGTATACACCCCCCTATGTTAAAATACAGGGGCATAAGTATACACCCCCTATGGTAAATTCCCATAGAGACAGGCAGATGGTTATTATTAAAGATTCATTAGTTCATTAACTCCCTTTGTTCAGCCCTGTTTTGCTAAATGAATCCGATCATAACTTTATTCATTAACAAGGCGGCCAACATATCCGATTTCCCCCGGCAACTGAAATCTATTTTTGCTGTAATCAAAAAAAATTTTCATTTTTTATATTCAGAAAACATAATATAGTATTCACAAACACCACGCTGGGATTCAGGAACGCGTCCCATGGGCAAAAAAAAAAAACCCTGCAACCGAACATCTCTGAGTCCTCCCAAATGCTACTTCAAAGACTTTCTGTAAAAACACCAAAATACTCCGAGTTATGAGTTATGAAACATCAGTACAAAATACTAAAACTATAGACGGGTTGACTGTTCTTTTCATTACCGTCTGACTATATTTATGTGTGCTTTGCTAAATCATGTTTTATATATAAGGCCAGTTTAGTTTTATTTATTAATATGAGGGCAGGTCCATTGCGCGTGACCCCTCCTGTCACATCGGGTTTATTTCTCTTCTGGTTTTATGCTGAGTAGGTGCAAATTAAAGACCCATAACGTGTATGGCTTGACTCTTATTTGATGCCAAATTGCAAAAATATTTTTTATATTCATGTAAAATTGATAAAAAAAACAACGTTTTTAATTCTTTAAATACACCTGGCCAAGTAATGTTGCTGAGTTGTGTTGTGGCCCTCGTGGCGTCTCAAAGCTGTGGACGCCATCTAGTGGCCAAAGACGGCATTGCATTACATCATGTAGCTTCAAATATGCATAATTCAACATTTGCGTTTTGCAAAAATCCCCATGACGACACGTTTGTGTGGTTCCCGCATGGCTGCGTTAAGCGAACGAGGTCACTACTCCGCGCGCGTGTGCGTGCGTGCGTGTTTACGTCATCTCTTTTTTTTTTTTGAATCCTCGCGCCATCGTCATTAATAATAACTCCAGACCATGGACAAACGGCCCACATCAGAGTAATCCAGGATGTTTATATTTTTAGACGCTCGAGGTGGCCAGCGTGCCACACTCGTTC
>NW_022605581.1:846346-860988 GCF_008692095.1 Etheostoma spectabile | reverse complement strand
CCCCCCCCCCTACCCCTCCCCCCCCATCCTAGTCCGGTCAATAATTTAGATGCTGGAGGTCTACCCTGCAGCACAGAGTCACCGAGCAGGCTGCTACCACTCCGCGCCACAGGACGCGTAAAAACCCGCACCGGGTGCAGCACCCCCCCATCCCCCGCAGAGGGCATGCACCCAAAAACCAGGAGCCAGCAAAACGGCACCCAAGGAGCCCCATCTGTCAGGTAAGCTGATCTATTTTTAATCTTGTATTCATGGAAATATTGCCATTAAGGTTGGTTTTCCACGAAGAAAACAAAACACTAGCTTAGTTACCTGCTTGTATTTTTTCAAAATTTCCTCTATTTTCAATAGAATTATGTGACTTGTAGTGGCAGGTTATTCTTATTTTAATATACACATGCATGAAACATTGTGCCGGTTGGAAAACTAGACGCTTAAATACATTTTAAGTGCTTTGAGACAATATTTGTGAGTGTTTAATTCCATTTTAGCTTTAAATCTTTATTTTTACATGGCCTTGTGTTTAGTCTTGGTGTCTTTATACGTCTAATGTGGGTTAAAGCACAAGTGTCCATTTGCCTTGCCTCGTGGTCCAGGAAGCCCCCCGGCTCTCAGAGAGACCAGCCCCGGGCCACCATGACAACAGAGTACCAGGAGAGGTTCCTCTCGCCCCAAGGCCACAAGACCGCCACCACAAGCTCAACGCAGAAAGACCCTGACCCGCCGAAGGAGACGAGTCCCGACTCGACCACTATTAGGTAAGATACAACGTCTCTAGTGTCTCATCTCACAAGACACATTTAAGGAAAACTACAACTTCCCTGCTAAGACTGATGGGAGACCACTTATGGACTTCCTGTATTTACAAAGCATCGAAAAAATTATAGGTGCTTGAAATCCTACCCGGATTTTTATTTAACCCTTGTGTTGTCCTCGGGTCAAATTTAACCCATTTTCAGTTTTTTCATTTACATTTACATTTAAAAGCGAGAAGAAAAAAAAGGCAAATCTCACATTATTAACATGTTTCAGATCATACTTTGTGACCCATAAATGGACCAAACACCCCCCGAAGGCCCCACAGCCGTCTTTGCCCCCTAAAGACAAGCGATGCAGCTGCGCCCAGCAAAATCCTGCACACCTCGTAGCGAACCAGCTGGCGTCCCAGTTGGAGGACTACACATCAGCGTACAAAAGTAAGCCGTTTGAACATCGGTAGGGTCACCCACTTGCAGAAATATGAACCAAATATGCAAATATATGATTCAAATCCTGTATTTTCAGGGGATTTCCAAGCTTGGAAAGGAAACAAGCGGAAGCCATTTAAACTGGCTGACAGCTTGAAAGCCAGCGAAGGATTAGGTACCACAGACCACAAAGAAGGCCAGTCCCACGAACCCCAACCTTTCGAAACCAGCTACAGCGTTGATTACGTCCCCCATCCGGTGCAGCCCAGGACCCGCATGCAGAAGCCCGTGTGCCAGACCAAAGGCCTGCCGGGTCAGGCCGCGGAGCCCTCGAAGCCGAAGGTGGCTCCGGGCGGAAAACAACAACTCTCCGACGAAGCCGTTGAATTCTTTCAGCAGTTCAAGACCTGGACCCTCGAGAACAAGTTCCACGGCCAAGGCAAAGCCGAAAACTCCAGTCCACCGTCAGATCGGGACGTCTTCCTGTCCACGACGCGCGCGGACTACACGACCCACAAGTGCCAGCGACCCAAACCCTTCCTGCCGTCTAAGCAGAACTTCGAGAAAAGCACGGATCCCTTTCAGACCACTACCACCATGACGGAGGATTACAAGATGTGGGACGCGCCAAGGCGGCGCCTCCCCATTGTCCCTAAAGGTGCGATGGACTGGCCCGGGAGCCGCCGTCCCCGAGTCCCCGAGCCTGGGGTCTGTCATTCCAACTGTGGTGCCGCCACTCAGGTTTCTGGCCCGGATTGCCTCTCCCACGGGAAGGAAGAGTCCAGGATGTACTGGGCCACCTCTCTGGACAAAGGGGTGACCTGGGCCGACGGGGGGGTCTGTGAGGACCCCCCTCACCAAATCCTCGGCTGCATGGTTTTAAGCAGAAGCTAGAGGCCGGGCTGATTCTGCCTTCACACCAATAAAAAGCAATAAGCAGCACTGAGATTATGTAATGGCGGCTATTTTTACACCGATACTGCACAGCCATGTTGAGTGAGAGTAATCTACTTAACTGGAGACATTTCATATTTCAAGTTAGTAGTTATTTCAGTTACATGTGGAATATCACAACAATATCATGAATTGTGCGTATATAAACATTTTTTGAAACACCTGATATAGCAGAATCCGCAAATCCACAATTTGGACCCAGTGTTTTAATATTTAATCGGGGGGGTGAATACTCATTGCCCATTGTTCCCGTTGCTCTCACTCAAACTTTATGAAAAGTTATTATAAATACCAGGCAATACATACTGTAACAGTCAAATGAAACATTTTTATTAAAAAAAAAAAAAAAAAAAATGGGGCAAATATCCTTAAAAAGGGAAATGCCGTGACTTGTCCACTTCTTAACTGGGAGAACTGTCAGATCATCATATTTACATCATATACAGGAGCTTTAAAAAAAAAAAAAAAAAAAGTTATCAATTAAAAAGATGTTGCCAAACGGTCTATACGCGTAGCGGCACTCCACATTGTCTCGGGCGCCACAGTGCAAACAGAGAATTAGAAGACGTGGTAAATAGTTTACACTTGTTCCGAGTTTTCATTCAGTTCTCCTCCAGTTAAGTATGCATTCATCATCATCATCATCATCATCATCATCTTCATCATGTAAAGTCCACATAGTTACACATGTACGGTTGTCAAACACTGATGAGCTTCAGCAGCGGTCAGTCTTCTTGGAACCGGATGTGTTTATGAGCCTCCTTGGCCCGGGCAAGGATGATTTTTTCAGCTTTGGATATGAGCTGAAGTGTGACAAAGAAATAAATTAGATGGGATCACATCAACAGATGTGATCTTTTATATAGACCTTAGTGGTCCCCCATACTGGATCTGAAGTCTCGTTTACATAGACCTTAGTGGTCCCTAATACTGTATCTGAAGTCTCTTTTATATAGACCTTAGTGGTCCCCCTAATACGATCTGAGAGTCTCTTTATAAGACCTTAGTGGTCCCTACATACTGTATCTGAAGTCTCTTTATATAGACATTAGTGGTCCCCTCATACTGTATCTGAAGTCTCTTTAATAGAGACTTAGTGGTCCCCTTTAATACTGTATCTGAAGTCTCTTTTATAGAGACCTTAGTGGCTCCTAATACTGTATCTCATCCTCTTTTATAGACCTTAGGTTCCCCTAATATGTCTGAAGTCTCTTTTATAGAGACCTTAGTGGCCCCTAATACTGTATCTGAAATGTCTTTATATAGACCTTAGTGGTCCCACAATACTGTCTCTGAAGTCTCTTTTATAGAGACCTTAGTGGTCCCAATACTTATCTGAAGTTCTCTTTTATAGAGACCTTAGTGTCCCTAATACTGTATCTGAAGTCTCTTTTATATAGACCTTAGTGGTCCCCAATACTGTATCTGAATCTCTTTTATAGAGACTAGTGGTCCTAATCTCGTATCTGAGTCTCTTTATAGACTAGTGGTCCCTAATACTGTATCGGAAGTCTCTTTATAGAGACTTAGTGGTCCCTAATACTGTATCTGAAGTCTCTTTATAGAGACCTTAGTGGTCCCTAATACAGTATCTGAAGTCCTTTATAGAGACCTTATGGGTCCCTATACTGTTCTGAAGTCCTCTTTATAGAGACCTTAGTTGGTCCCTATACGTATCTGAAGTCTCTTTATATAGACCTTAGTGGTCCCCTAATACAGTATCTGAAGTCCTCTTTTATAGAGACCTTAGTGGTCCCTAATACGTACTGAAGTCTCTTTTATAGAGACCTTAGTGGTCCCTAACTGTATCTGAGTCTCTTTTATAGAGACCTTATGGTCCCTAATACTGTATCTGAAGTCTCTTTATATAGACCTTAGTGGTCCCTAATACTGTATCTGAAGTCTCGTTTAATGAGACCTTAGTGGTCCCTAATCTGTAGCTGAAGTCTCTTTTAGAGACCTTATGGTCCCTAATACAGTATCTGAATCTCTTTTATATAGACCTTAGTGGTCCCTAATACTGTATCTGAGTCTCTTATAGAGACCTTAGTGGTATGATGGTCGAATGAAGTTCATGAACGTGTCTTTATTTTCTGAGCCCACTAGATGCGCTCTCTGTTCCGATATTGGTTGAGAACATAGTGAATTAGAATGCCTATGCCCTTTTTCTAAAACCAAGAGCGCCATCTAGTGGGCTCAGAATAAAAGACACTGGTTCATGAAGCTTCGTTTGGCCATCACTACTTAGTGGTCCCTAATACAGTATTGAAGTCTCTTTATATAGACCTTAAGTGTCCCTAATACAGTATCTGAAGTCTCTTTATATAGACTTAGTGGTCCCTAATACTGTATCTGAAGTCTCTTTATAGAGATCTTAGTGGTCCCCAATACTGTATCTGAAGTCTCTTATATAGAGATCTTAGTGGTCCCTAATACTGTATCTGAAGTCTCTTTATAAGACCTTAGTGGTCCCCAATACTGTATCTGAAGTCTTTATATAGACCTTAGTGGTCCCTATAACTGGATCTGAGAGTCTCTTTATAGAGATACTTATGGTCCCTAATACTGTATCTGAAGTCTCTTTATATAGCCTTAGTGGTCCCTATACTGTATCTGAAGTCTTCTTTTATATAGACCTAGTGGTCCTAATACTGTATCTGAAGTCTCTTTATAGAGACTTAGTGGTCCCTATACTGTATCTGAAGTCTCTTTTATATAGACCTTATGGTCCCTAAACTGTATCTGAAGTCTCTTTTATAGAGCCTTAGTGGTCCCTAATACTGTATCTGAAGTCTCTTTATAGAGACCTTAGTGGTCCCCTAATACTGTATCTGAAGTCTCTTTATAGAGACCTTAGTGGTCCCTAATACTGTATCTGAAGTACATAATCAAACTGGAGAGATCAATAATGTGTTGCTGTGTACAGTGACATGCACGTATATGTCATTTTCTATTTAAAAATGTAAAGCGTGGTCTCACCTTCTCTGTACCCCGCTTCTTCTCCCTGGGACGGTTCAGCTTGACTTGGCGGTCCACTAAGATCTTCTGCCAGTACCTTTGTTCATGGTCCCCTTTAGAAAATAAAAAAAAGGCGTTGAATAGAGATTCTTAATGTTAATATTATTATTCATGACAGCTCAGTCAAGAAATAAGCTGAGTCATGGACATCCTGTCCTTAACCGGAGAAGATAAGAGGTTGTTCTACCTTGAAAAAGGGGGACAAAGGTCCTACCTGTGAGGATCTCCAGCCTCCAGCTGTGCTCCTTCTGTAGCTCCGCTCTGGCGTCGCTAACGGCTCGAGCGTCCTCCGGGGTGTGGAAGCGGATGTGACCCTCGGCGTCTCCGTCCAAAGTGTCAACGTACGCCACCGGGGAGATTTTGCACAAAGCGTCCTGCACAAAACAATCCACCAATAAGCAAAAAAAAAAAAGAAAATCTGGTTAATAATCTTTGAGATCTTTGTGTAATTACGTTTAATTGTCTTGTGCACATGTGCTTCACTTGGTAATGAATGAATGAGGAACAGACTCGCATAGTGAATCATTACTTCCATAAATATCAAAAGGTACCATTTTTAGCAATGACTTATCTGTAATACACGCCAAACTGTACAGAGGACGTTATAGACAACTTTTCTAATTAACTTGATCTGAATAACCTGATTAACTATTTTGCTTTGAATCCATATTCTGTGATATTACGCTCTTTAACATCACAGGCACTTCAAAAAGGGTCAGCTTTCACTTCAAATCATGGACATTATTGGAATATCTTAAATGAAAATGTAAATATTGAAATAGGAACAAAAAAAAACAGCCTTGACTTAAAGGTTCCATGACATGGTGCTATTTGGATGCTTTTATATAGACCTTAGTGGTCCCTAATACTGGATCTGAAGTCTCTTTATATAGACCTTAGTGGTCCCCTAATACTGGATCTGAAGTCTCTTTAATATGACCTAGTGGTCCCCTAATACTGGATCTGAAGTCTCTTTATATAGACCTTAGTGGTCCCTTATACTGTATCTGAAGTCTTTTATATAGACCTTAGTGGTCCCCTAATTGATCTGAAGTCCTCTTTATATAGACCTTAGTGTCCCTAATACTGGATCTGAAGTCTCTTATATAACCTTAGTGGTCCCCTAATACTGATCTGAAGTCCTTATATAGACCTTAGTGTCCCTAACTGTATCTGAAGTCTCTTTATATAGACCTTAGTGGTCCCTTAACTGTTCTGAAGTCTTTTTATAGACCTTAGTGGTCCCTAATACTGTTCTGAGTCTCTTTATATAGACCTTAGTGGTCCCTAATACTGGATCTGAAGTCTCTTTATAGACCTTAGTGGTCCCCTAATACTGTATCTGAAGTCTCTTTAATAGACCTTAGTGGTCCCCTAATACTGTATCTGAAGCTCTTTATATAGACCTTATGGTCCCTAATACTGTATCTGAATCTCTCTTTTATATAGACCTTAGTGGTCCCTAATACTGTATCTGAAGTCTCTTTTATATAGACCTTAGTGGTCACTAATACTGGTCTGAAGTCTCTTTTATATAGACCTTAGTGGTCCCTAATACTGTATTCTAATCCTTTTATATGACCTTAGTGGTCCCCTAATACTGTATCTGAGTCTCTTTATATAGAGACCTTAGTGGTCCCTAATACTGTATCTGAAGTCTCTTTTATATAGACCTTAGTGGTCCTAATACTGTATCTGAGTCTCTTTATGAGATCTTAGTGGTCCCTAATACTGATCTAGTCTCTTTTATATAGACCTTGTGGTCCCTAAACTGTATCTGAAGTCTCTTTATAAGACTTAGTGGTCCCTAATACTGTATCTGAGTCTCTTTTATATAGACCTTAGTGGTCCCTAATAGTGCTCGAATCTCTTTATATAGACCTAGTTGTCCCCTAATACGGATCTGAAGTCTCGTTTTATTAGACCTTAGTGGGTCCCTAATACTGTATCTGAGTCTCTTTATATACCCTTAGTGGTCCCTAATACTGTATCTGAAGTCTCTTTTATATAGACTTAGGTGTCCCTATACTTTATTGAATCTCTTTTATATAGACCTTAGTGGTCCCTAATACGTTCTGAATCTCTTTTATATAGACTAGTGGTCCCTAAAACTGTATCTGAGTCTCTTTTATATAGACCTTAGTGGTCCCTAATACTGTATCTGAAGTCTCTTTTATAGAGACCTTAGTGGTCCCTAATACTGTATCTGAAGTCTCTTTATATATAGCCTTAGGTGTCCCATACTGTATCTGAAGTCTCTTTATAGAGATCTTAGTGGTCCCTAATACTGTATCTGAAGTCTCTTTTATATAGACCTTAGTGGTCCCAATACTGTATCTGAAGTCTCTTTCCTAAAATCCAGCCTTGGTGCAGGCTTCCAGCCACTTGAGCCAGTCCCACAATGAGCTTTCCTTAGTATGTGCCATTTCTGTGTCTATAGCTAATGAGGAGAGAACCTTGCTCCTTATGACCTCATAAGGGGCTTAGTGCACACCTATCACCATTTCTAGCCACTGGGGGACAAGCAGGCCTATAAAGTGACATTTACATGCTATGGGACCTAAACATTAGAAGATGAAAAGGGAGTCATTTCTTTATGAGCTGATAACCCAGATGATAACGATAACTGCCAGTGGCTCTGACGAGGGGGGGGGGGGCCGAGGCATACTGTACCTTCAGGATCTTCCTCCCTGGTAGCGGCTTGCTGTCTGTAATCTTCATGATGACCCCACTGGTGAACTGAGGGCCTGGGTTAGACGCTTTGTCACTCTTCTCAACTAGAAGAGAACCACGAACCAACAGGACTTCATCAAACCGAACCCATCTTGCACATATGCTAGTTATCATCAGCAACTGGACAGATTTAACCGTCTTCATGTCACCTTCATGAATGGTACTGCATGTAAAAAAAAAAACCTTAAGAAACTGAATTTTTGCTAAAGTTCCAGGACATTTACTTCAATGTGCTCAAACAGTGTCCCCTCTGTTCCATATCGTCACATCTTTTTCTTTTCAACACGTGGCACTATCAAAAATCCCTCCGGTAGGGATTCAAACGTAGTAAGTAACAATGTCGACTGTGTGTGCAGCTCCTCTGGGCTCCACTAGTGTTGTGTCCCAGTCTGCAGTTAGTCCCATCTGAACCAGACTCCCTGGGCTGATTGGTGGAGACTAAACTCACCATTTCCGTCTCGAGGCTCATCGTCTGTCTCCATTGGACTCCTGTGCTTCTTGTGATCGATCTCGTTGATGCACTTCTTCAGGGTCTTCATGCTGCACTTCTGCAAGGTCAGATACTCATCCTTCAACTCCAGCCACTCTTTCCTGAGCGTGGACAAAAGACATTCTAGTTCTGAAAGGGGTTTTCACTTATTAATTCATTCTTTCGTCGACACGTGAAGAAAAAACGGGACGTGGCCTCTTACTTTGACAGAACCCGGAGTGGGATGACTTCTTCCCCGATTTTCAGTTTCTCCTTGTGTTTCTTCTTTCTCTTCCTCTTTGCTTTCACCGTTGAGTCATCTCGGTTTTCTTTCCCTTCCTCAACCCGTCTGTCTGGGTCACTTTTAGCTGGTGGATCTAAAAAATAAAAAAAAAAATGGTAACAACACAGTTTACCCAACAACTAACTCGTGGTGTCATTGCTGTAAAAACTCATCAGACTACATGTATTTTTAGACTTTTATGTGTATAGGGGATGGCAGCAGCTCAGTCCGTAGGGAGTTGGGTTGGGAACCGGAGGGTCACCGGTTCAAGTCCCCGTATGGACCAAAAAGTAGGGAGTGTGGATTGGTGGCTTCACCTCCTGGGCACTGCCAGGTGCTGTTGAGCAAGGCACCGTACCCCCCCCCCCCCCCCCCCCCCCCCCCCAACCGCTCAGGGTGCTGGTTCAGCTGGCAGCCCACTCACTCTGACATCTCTCCATTAGTGCATGTACATGAGCGTGTGTGTGTAGTTCAGGACTGTGTGTTAACTAACAGAGTGTAAATTGTAATTTCCCCATTGGGGATCAATGAACAAATTAAATTAATACATTTGTATAACTTCTTATTATCTTATTATGGAGCAGCATGATGCTGTGATTACTTACCAGTCTTTATCCCATCTTTCTTCTCTCCAGCTTCACTTTCACTCGTCTTCCTCATCTTAGAGGGTACTTCCCCCTCAGATCCCTCTGCCGTCTGCGACCGCCGTCTCTTCTTTTCCGAAGGTTTGTCCGGTGTCTTCTGTGCGCCGACGACCCCCGAGGGCTTCCCCTTCTGCGCCGACGGCTCTGCCTCCACCGCCTGCTCTTTGGCTTCTCCAGCAGGAGGCGGCGCTGGGGCGCCTTCTTTCTTTTTCTTCTTCTTTCGCTTTCTCTTCTCCTCTTCTTCACCTGGCAATACCAACACATGGAGATTGATTCAACAAACTGCACCAAAAGCCCGTTTCGAGGCGGGTGGAGAGAAGCAGTGCCTTTTAATGAACCGTACCTGATGGCGGATTGTCAGCTGGCAGAGGGATGGGCTTCCTACTTTTCGTCTTGGGGAAAACCCCCGGCTTCCTGGGAGCATCTTCAGGGGGGTTGTTGAGCATCTGGTTCAAAGACCAGACATTTTCATGAGTTTTCTTTCCGCCGATTGCGAACACCGGCTGAATTCTCAGATATTTCAGGAAACGGCGAGACATTAATAAGCTCTCACCTCTATGGCTTTCTGGGCTTGTTTCTCCGTCTCAAACTCCACAAAGGCGAACCCCTTGGTGTCGCCGGTAGACCTGTATCTCGGGATGCTGACATAAACCACGTTCCCGCATTTCGTGAAGACTTTCTCTATCCAGCCGTGAGTCACATCCTTGGGCAAAAGTTCCTTGGAAAGAAAAGAAAAGAAAGGAGAAATGTTAAATATAACATTTGGCAACAAACCAGCAAATAAGTCTGTGAGTCTCCCCACAGACCAGAGCTCCATGTAAGGTGCATTATTTCCTATTCTGAGGAAATGACAATCTTAATGGACACAAATTAAATCAACGTGTTGCACTTTAGATTCAATATTGTTCACTCCCGTAAATGTAGTCCGGACATTTCAGAGGAGATCTAATTCAAATAAGAACATCTGACTCTTTGTACCACGTAGACCGTGCGGCTGTCGACGTCCTTCGGGACTTCTCCAATCGGAAGCTGACGCCTTACTTTATTTCCCTCGAGGTTGACCTGAAAGAGAAAATCCCATTTGTGTTCAATTTGACAATTGTCGGGAGCCGTGTGCAACCCCTCAAATTATGAAAACACCTCTGAAGAAAAGGACGAGGTTAGCTTCGCAGTACCTCAACTACAGATGAACTTTTCAGCGCTCTGGCGATCAGCTTGGTGTCACTCGTCAGCCTCTTCATTCGATTGAAGCTCGCCAACACCGATATATCGACATCTGAAATCACATGACCCATTGAGTACAATGTTGAAGACTAGATCGCATAAAACCAGGTCGCCTCACTAGGTCGGTCTCGCGGGCCCGACCCACGTGAGACCAGGTCGCCTCACTAGGTCGGTCTCGCGGGCCCGACCCACGTGAGACCAGGTCGCCTCACTAGGCCGGTCTCGCGGGCCCGACCCACTTGAGACCAGGTAGCCTCACTAGGCCGGTCTCGCGGGCCCGACCCACGCGAGACCAGGTCGCCTCACTCGGCCGGTCTCGCGGGCCCGACCCACGTGAGACCAGGTCGCCTCACTAGGCCGGTCTCGCGGGCCCGACCCACGTGAGACCAGGTCGCCTCACTAGGTCGGTCTCGCGGGCCCGACCCACGTGAGACCAGTCGCCTCACTAGCGGTCTCGCGGCCCGCCCACGTGAGACCAGTCTCCTCAGGAAGGTCGCGAAGAATCCTCGCGGAGCCGGCCACACGGCGACCGCGAGAAGGGTGTCATCCCCACTGAGTGGCGGTCTCGGGCCCACCCACGTGAGACCAGGTCGCCTCACTAGGCCGGTCTCGCGGGCCCGACCCACGTGAGACCAGGTCGCCTCACTAGGTCGGTCTCGCAGGACCTTATCCCAGTTCCCCCATACAAAAACAACTTTGGTCAGAAATCTTTTTTTTATACATGTAACATCAGAACATTATCATCCATCACATATTTTAAAAAGGCCCAAACAGCTCCTTATCAACAGTTACACTTGCACTCATTAATGAATTAGTTTATGTATTATCCAAGCCTTGTTTGCACTGTCCGTGTCTATCTAGCCCAGCTGATGTCTTGTGTAAATGTCTTCGTCCTTATGTAACTGTTGTTGTTTTCAGTTGTCGAAACTAATTTTTCCATATCAATGTCTTGTATTAACGTCTGTCCTGACGTGCTGTACCCAGGTTTTACGTTTCTGCAGAACAGGAACCGGCTGAAAACCAGTTTTTAAACTGAGTCAGGCAGGTTTTTATATTGGAATGTAATTGTTACTTTTTCTAACTTTCCTGTATAATAAATCTATAAAATGAAATGCTGACACAAATGCAGTGCACTATTGATACTCATATTGATAGCCCCTTACATCCGTCCTCTGACTCGTCGATGACTTTTTTGAGAAAGCGGTCCTTGTGAAGGTTGACGTCTCCGAACCAGAACTCCACCTGCTTCTTGACGTCGCCCAGCAGCTGCTTGACACGGGACCTCTTCTTCTTTTCCGTCTCCTTGTTCTTACCGCTGGTTTCTGCCGGGCCGGCGTCATCCGCTCCCCGCTCGGTGTCAATCATCTTTGGGGCCGGGACTGCAACAACGGCCAGTGGCATGCACACGTACTTATTAAAAACATCACCGAAACGCTAGCTAAATGAGCTGAACGTCAGCGTGTATAAAGACCATGTTAGTGGACTACGGTAAATCCCACTACGTGAAGTGGTGTTACTGGATTCCCATCACCATAGTGCAGTGTAGGTTTATCTACATATTAATCATGACTATTTAAGCAGTTGCACATGTTGTATTCCCAACATGTATATATTCAAATATTTGTTCTTGTACTTTAACCTATTATTATCATTTCATGTATATTGTACCCTAGTATTTCATTTATATTCTGTGCTGTGTGACTGATATGTTGCTGCTGTAACACTATAATTTCCCATTTTGTTGGGATCAATATCTATCTATCTATCTATCTATCAAAGGTATGTCTTGACTTTCCATAAAGTCAAATTCATCCATTGCAGTCACGTGATCACCATGGACATCATCTAGAAAGAAACGCGGGCAAGAAACGCGGAGAAAATGGCGAGTCAATCAACTATTTAGACCTTATGTCACCAAATGTTAAAATTGGAGACTTGGAGTTTGGAGATATTTAGCGTTACATCTATCTAATCTGTATGCGTGTATCTGTGAGTGTGTGTGTGTGTGTGTGTGTCTTTGTGTGTCTCTGTGTGTGTGTCTTTGCGTCTGTACAGTATGTGTCTGCGGGGCGTCTGTGTGTCTCTGTGTGTGTCTCTGTGTGTCTCTGTGTGTGTCTCTGTGTGTGTCTCCTGTGTTGGTTCCTTTGCTCTGTACAGTATATGTGTGTGTGTCTGCGGGCATCTGGTGGTCCTCTGTTTGTGTCTTTGTGTGTCTTTGTGTGTCTCTGTGTGTCTCTATGTGTCTCTGTGTGTCTTTGTGTCTCTGTGTGTGTCTTTGTGTGTCTCTGTGTGTGTCTGTGTGTGTCTGTGTGTGTCTTTGTGTCTCTGTTGTGTCTTTTGTGTCTTTGGTTTTGCGTCTTTACAGTATATGTGTGTGTGTCTGCGGGGGTCTGTGTGTCTCTGTGTTTCGTGTGTTTCTTTGTGTTCTCTGTGTGTGTCTTGTGTGTCTCTGTGTGTCTCTGTGTGTGGTGTGTCTTTGTGTTCTCTGTGTGTTGTCTTTGGCTGTACAGTATGTGTGTGTGTCTGCGGGGGTGGTGTGTCTTGTGTCTTTGTGTGTCTCTGTGTGTTGTCTCTGTGTGTCTTTGTGTGTCTTTGTGTGTGTCTTTGTGTGTCCTGTGTGTGTGTCTTTGGTGCTCTGTGTGGGTGTCTTTGCGTCTGTACAGTAATGTGTGTGTGTCTGCGGGGGTGCTGGTGTGTCTCTGTGTGTGTCTTTGTGTGTCTCTGTGTGTGTGTCTTTGCGTCTGTACAGTATATGTGTGTGTGTCTGCGGCGCGTCTGTGTGTCTCTGTGTGTGTCTTTGTGTGTCTCTGTGTGTCTCTGTGTGTCTCTGTGTGTCTTTGTTGGTCTTTGTGTGTGTCTTTGTGTGTCTCTGTGTGTGTCTTTGTGTGTCTGTGGTGTGTCTTTGTGTGTCTGTGTGTGTCTTTGTGTCTCTGTGTGTGTCTTTGCGTCTGTACAGTATATGTGTGTGTGTCTGCGGGGCGTCTGTGTGTCTCTGTGTGTGTCTTTGTGTGTCTCTGTGTGTGTGTCTTTGCGTCTGTACAGTATGTGTGTGTGTGTCTGAGTCTATCAGTTACGTTTACGTTAGTGTATCCAATCGCACAATAACTCTTTTTGACTTTTTCAACAAAACACCAACTTTCGTGAAGTAAAACTGGCAAAATTACCTTACTATCGTTTCGTTGCTAGGAGACTGACGTTCTCGCCCGCCAGATAGTACTTGTGACGTCACGTGCAAAGTATAAATACACAGTTAAATACTCAGATAAAAGAAAAACATTGAAAGGAATAAGACTCGCTTTACCACGGTTTGCTACCTTTAGCAAACACTTAATGATGGTAGCAACATTACCGCTACAGTAGCTATGTCAATTCGCGGGTAGTGATATTTAAAATATAATATATATATAATAATAATTTCTAAATCCGCCAACCCTTCACCTAAAATTGAACTGACATAGTAATTTACAGAACTCACCAGGTTTGAGACGATGAAACGCTCTATTTTGAGCAGAAAACGAGTTAGCTTGCTGGCTAACTTCATGCAAACGGCATTACTTCGTTCAGTGAGATGTCGCAGAATGACTACGTCACATCAGGGCAAGCGGATTAAACTGCTTCCGGTAAATTACTCCAAAATAAAACTAAAATTAGCATTGTGACAGTGAGCATTGAAGTTTCAAGATTTTATTGACAGTTGAGCACTAGTTACAATAGATGATCACAATATTGTTGTTTTTAAATATATAAATATATATATAACAATAAAACACACAAGACGCAATGACATTCGACATTAAAATAAATACGAAAACAGATATAATAAAGTGTCTTTAAATAAAGTTAAATACATAGGTTATTAGGAATAGGCAGTGTAGTGTAACATTAAATAGTTTCACTTGCATGTGACATGGTTTGTGCTTTAATTTGGAAGATCAAAACACCACATCAGAGCTCTACGCTACATGTAATTTGACGAGCCTTTTACAGAAACGTTAACATATTCGGAAGCATATTGTCATGATTCTTTTTTTGTATCCTTTCGCATCATCTTTATGTCAAAGGTTTAAGTACTTGTACAGAGTTGTTCACGACGCTAACATGGCCGGTTAGCTCAGTTGGTTAGAGCGTGG
>NW_022605581.1:837346-846336 GCF_008692095.1 Etheostoma spectabile | reverse complement strand
GCCAAGGTCGCGGGTTCGATCCCCGTACTGGCCAACTCATTTTATTTCCTTCTTTTTGCCATCCACATTTAATTTGTTTCACACACAGTATTCAGCATCAAACATTCATGTGATCTCTATTTTCTAGCTTAGAGCTCGAGGACAGTGTAGTTCTCTGTCAGAGGTTCAAAATCCTCTCAAACTTTTTGAGCTTCTTGCTCATGTCCTCCTCGGTGCAGCACTCAATCCTCTGCCTGATGAGCTGTGACAGCTGCTTGTAGAAAGTCTTTGCCCACTGGGTTTCTAAGCAACGGGCCGATACGTTGCAAACTTTGTGGAGCACGGTCACTAACTTGTTGTTGCTGCTGACCTCGCACCGTTTGAAGACCCACTCCCCCCACCCGGCCCACATGTCGTCATCGGTGAAGCTCACGGTTATGCTCTCTTGGGTGCAAAAGCACTCCGGGTCCGGGTCTGTGTCAGTCAGGTCGTTCCAAATGGCTCTGCATGAAAAGGGAACCAACAGTAGCTTTTAAAATCCTGTGCTGTTGAATTATGGATTATTATTGTTAATATTGATTGGAATTATTTGTTGAAAGTCACGCTCACACAACTGTTTTCAGAGGGTTTGGGGTCAAGTCCCTGAGGGACAGCAGACCTCTGTAGCTCACTCGGTTTCCCTCCATCCTGTGAAAGCACAGGGTGTCCTGAACAATGTTTAAAATGTTCAACACGTCAATAAAATGTCAATAAATCAGCAAAACAATCAAACATGAAAACGCACTCTTTATATCCCCCAGACGGGTTGCTTACCACAACTCTTGAAGCTTTCTTTTCACCCGTATGGCACTAGAAAGAACCAGGAGTTCATCATCACCCATGTCCGACCACCCGAGTCTGAATGGGGGAAACACGGTCCGGATGATTCTTGATTCTCTCCGGTTTAAGAACCGTTGAACTCTTTATATTCACCCAGTGCTTGTAATCTTTTTTGATATTTCTTCTTCTTCTTCTTATCAATAATGAAAGCTTGGAACTCGTGATCTTACCCGAGGTGGGTTATGCTTTCCGACGCCCGCAGCACATCAGCAAGGACCTGAGCTGTGTCCATGTCAAGGTGGTTTTCTCCAAGCCTTCAAATTAAAATAGGGACGTTAGTGCATTGTGTCAGTAATTCCCAAAGTGGGGGTCGGGACCCACAGGGGGGGGGGGGGGGGTTCGCAAGCCTAGGTGGGGGGGGGGGGGGTTGCAAGTTTGAGTTTCCAGGTACAATTTCTTTTTTTTTTAAACGATTAGAAATAGCATATGCTAGCCATGATTTGAACCACAAGATAAACTGTTGTGTTATTTTGTGTTGTCAGTATGCTCGTGTTTGGAGACGCCTATAGTGCGTGCGCCGTTGCGCGCAATGTTTATATACGTTTATAGTGGGGGGGGGGGGTGGCGTGTGCGCAAAAGTCCTTGCACTGTTACTTTGGGGGTCGTGGGCTGAAAGTTTTGGGAACCCCTGCATTATGTCATCATCACAATTCATTATGTCATATATACACATCAACTTTCTTTTAAATTAACGCATATACACATCGACTTTTGTTCAATTAAGGCATGTACACATCCACTTTTTTTTCATTTATGCATAAACGCAGTGTGACATGATATTCACATGGAACTCCAAAGATAGATGGAGAAAATTTGAAAACTTCATGCAGAGAACGAGACAACGGGGACCCCACTTTGCCTGAAACTCACCACAGTTTGTTACATCTGAGCAGCAGGGGCTGCATGTCTCTGAGCGCCTCGCAGCTCACTCCTGTCCCCGTCAGATCCAGCTCTGAGATTTCGCCCTTTGTACGGTTGAGAAAGTACTTGATGGCATTGTAATCCATTTGGGAGAGGGTTTCATCGCTAACGTTGACTTGCAGTGTCTTTGGTTGCACAGCGAGGGACAAAGACGAGTCCTGTTGCTCGTACAGGCAGTGGAGGTGGTTCAGGATTTGGGCCCCGTTCTCACATAGGGTCGTGAGCTCTTCGATGATCCTCCGACGATGGATGTCCACTTTGTCTTTATTGCAACTCAATCCCACCTGCCTCGATAGAAGATCGGCGTTGCGTTCGGAGAGGATTCCAGACAGGAAGCGATTGAAGAGGTCCAGATGTCCGTTGCTGGACACCTCCGAAGGACTCGAAGCGTGCGGATCTCCATCGGGTAAAGGGTCATCCGTCACCGCACAATACAGTGCAGCGAAGAACTCTTGAACGGTAAAGTGTGCAAAGGAGTAAACCTCTTCAGTGCAACCGGGCTCTTGGGCCACTGTCTTGTCAAGGAAGGTGCTAACGAGGCTGCATCCCTCCAACGCCGCGACGTCTCGGTCGCTGCTGTAGAACAGGGTCTGGTGCTCCATGAGTTTTTGGTACGCAAGTCGGCCGAGCTTCAGCACAATGTCAGACAACTTGTGGCTGACTGTTCCAGCTCTTGCTTTGGTGTGAGAGCACAGCAAGGCCACCAGATACTGCACGTAGATGTCAGTCATGGTCTTGGGGCTCTCCCCACACAGCTCTTTGCTTTCTTTGAGGATGCAGCACACGATGTAGCAAAACGCAGGGATGTAGCACAGCGTCAGCATGAGCTCGTTCGCTGACACCACTGCGAACATGCAGTCGGCGACGGCGCCGTCCTGGAAGTAACGCAGGAAGAAGTCTCGGACTTCGGCCAAGGAAAAGCCAGCGATGAGCACGAAGCGGTCGATGCAGCTCACGGGGACGTGGCTGACGGCCGCGGGTCGACTCGTGAGCAAGACCGAAGCGTTGGGCAGCAGTTCCCCCCGCAGCAGACTCCCGAAGACCTCCACCACCTCCGCATCTTCATCGGGCTCAGTCACAAACGAGTCCACATCGCAGCTCCTGTGGTGTCTGAACTCATCAAAGCCGTCTAAGACGATCAGCAGTTTCTCGTCGTTTGCCAAAATGGCGTCCAGTTCCTTGGACAGGTGTCTGTTTTTACGCAAGACCAGCTCCCGGAAGTTTGTGGGTCTGTCAATCAGATTCAGGTCTCTGAACGTCATGTGGATGATGAAGTCAAATCCAAGATGGTCCCTGTTTCCCCCAAAATCAAACAGCATCTTCTGCACCAGGATGGTTTTTCCGATGCCGGCCACCCCCGAGACCAGGACCTTCTTGACCGGACGGTTTCCATTCGCGCTCGAAAAGAGTTCGCCCGGTGCGATTCTCCGATGCACCGCCGACTTCTGCTGCATGGACAGTCGCTTTTGTCCAAACGTCAGCACCTCGTGTCTTTTTCTCTCCAGGCACTGGTGTCCGTCGGCCAACAGGAGATTGACATAGTGTTCGGAAAAGAGGACTTTCTCTCCGTGTCGGGTGTTGTAGAAGAGCATGCTCTCACTCCGACGTGTGAGGACGCCTTTATGCTTTTGTTTGACTTTGTAATACTCTGCAAAAGAAAGACATATTTGCGGGATTTGTCTCTCACACGTCTTCCAATAAGTCAACTGAAGAACCTATGAACACACTCATCTGATGTAGCGCTATACATGAACAAGGCAATGCTATTCCAAGTGTACTTATGGCTTTATTTTATTTTCATCTTAACTGTAATCTCTAAACTGTAATTAAGATTTCTCATTTATCTCATTATTTCATGCGAGGCTTCATGGCAGAACCTATTTTCTTAGAACATGAATGTAAAACAAGATGAAAACAACTAGATTCCCTTACATATTTCAGTGAGTTTAGCGTGATTAGCAACATGTGGTGTGAGGTACTGTAGCTTCCATTTTGTAAAATACATATTTCACGTTTTAAAACATATGGCAAATGGATGGGTCTCCCCATGTCTATTCGAGCCTTTAATCTCCGTGGTTAAAACTGAACGTTCTCCTGTTTTTCACGTCGTTTCACGCCGGAACAATATTGCATCCAAAATATCGGCCCTGATTTATGATGCTGTCAGGGTTTTGGTTCTGAATGCCCTTCAGCTATCTCATATCCAAAAGCATAATTATGTATGTCTTATTGGTAAGCTTCAGACTCCATTCCTACTGACGTGTTTTTATCAGGTCTCCCCTCTCCCCGTCTTATTTCCTCTCTGTGTCTTTTGGTCCCGGGACGCGTTCGTATGTCTCAGTATATTGTGCGTTAATTGTATAACAAAACATTTGATCACAAAAAAAATACATATTTCATGAAAACTGTCACTGGTGTACTGTATCTGAAGTGAAATGTTACCAAATTAAATACATTTGAAGTCATAGTGTTGCTCCAAAAGTGGGCGTTTCTGCTGAAGGACTCACCCGGGAGTTGAGGCCGAGGCGCGTGGCCTTCTTTGGGTTCTCCCTGGCCCCCTTGCTGCTGATGATGTCTTCTAATCGAGAGAAAGATCTCCGCCGCTTCCTCGCCTTTACACGCCACAATATCCAACACGTTCCTCACTCGGGCCCGGGGCCCCAACTGACACAAAACCTCCTCGCGGTCATCACGGGTGAACACTTCCTGGCCCACTAAGACGTCCAGCAGAGACTCGATCCGTCCCTCCAGTTCCTCCACGAGGGAAACCCGCAGAACCCTGAGGGCTGCCAAACAGGAACAACGACCGTCCTTTTCCACCATAACTAATCTGAAATAACCCTCAGCACGAATCAGGAAAGTCCGGTTCTGATCCGCTGGTGGTGGTGGTCTCCATTTGAATCGAGGCTCTTGGAGGGATCCTGGGAACGCATGTCTAGTCTTCAAGAGCCGAGAAACACAATGTGAACTGCACATGTACCGAATGAGGAAGTGAGTTTCCCTGTTACATGTTTTGCTGATGAACAGGTTTTCCTGTCCCATTCTTGTGCTTCCTAGCACATGCACCCATTATTTTATGTTCTATTTTTCATGTGTTGGATTGATTCGTGTCATGGTTTTGACAGAAATTCCAGCATTTTTTACTACAAACCCACTCTCATTTCTGCAGAATTTGCCTAGATAATGCAGTCAGATGTTTCATTTTATGTAAAAGTTCTCTTATTTTATTCATGTTATTATTTCATGTATATTGTATGTATGTATATTGTATCCTAGTATTTCATTTATATTAATATTCTGAGCTTTGTGACTGATTTTGCTGCTGTAACGCCGGAATTTCCCATTTTTCTTGGGATCAATAAACATCTATCTATCTATCTATCTACGTTTCTATCCTTCTATCTATCTATCTATCTATGTTTCTATCCATCTATCTATCTATCTATCTACGTTTCTATCCTTCTATCTATCTATCTATCTATCTATCCATCTATCTATCCATCTATCCATCTACGTTTCTATCCATCTATCTACATTTCTATCCATCTATCCATCTATCTATCCATCTATCTATCCATCCATCCATCATCTATCTATCTATCTATCCATCTATCTATCCATCTATCTATCCATCTCTCTATCCATCTCTCTATCTCTCTATCCATCTATCTATCTATCTATCCATCCATCCATCCATCCATCCATCCATTATCTATCTATCTCTATCTATCTATCTATCCAAGCTATCCATCTCATCCATCTATCCATCTAATCTATCCATCCATCTATCTATCTATCTATCTATCCTCTATCTATCTCATCTCTCCATCATATCTATCTCTCTATCCATCTATCTACTTCCATCTACATCTATACTATCTAACGTTTCTATCTATCTATCTATCTCTATCTCTCTATCTATCTAGCTATCTTCTCTCTATCATTCTCTATCTCGCATTCTATCCATCTATCTATCTCACGTTTCTATCTATCTTTCTATCTATCTATCTATCAACTTTTCATCTATCCATCTATCTATACCATCTATCTATCTAACGTTTCTATCCATCTATCTATCTACGTTTCTATCTATCTATCTATCCCATCTATCGATTTATCTAATCCATCTCCATCATATCCATCTCTATCCTATCATCTATCTATCATATCTACTCTATCTATCCACTCTATCCATCTATCTATCTATCTATCTATCTCTATCTATCGATTTATCTATCTACCATCTATCTATCTATCTATCCATCTCATCTATCAGATTTACCTATCCATCTATCATTTAATCTATCCATCTATCTATCCATCTATCTATCTATCTATCCATCATTCGATTTATCTATCCATCTATCTATCCTATCCATCTAGCTATCTTCTATCCATCTACGATTTATCTATCTATCTATCTATCCATCTATCCATATCATCCCTACTTCTATCACGTTTCTATCCATCTATCTATCTATCCTCTCTCTCCTATCTCTCATCCTATCCCTTATCTATCCTACTCCATCTATCCATCTATCTATCCATTCTATCTAGTCCATCCATCTATCGATTATCTATCTATCCATCTATCTATCTAACGTTTCTATCTATCTATCCATCCCCCTCTATCTTCCATCCATCTATCTATCCATCTATCTATCTACGTTTTCGTCCATCTATCTATCTATCTCTATCACGTTTCTATCCCATCTATCTATCATACCATCCATCCATCCCTCCATCTCATCCATCCATCTATCTTCCATCTATCTTATCTCACTTTCTATCCATCTATCTATCTATCTATTCCATCTATCTATCTATCCATCCATCTTCTACGTCTCCTATCTATCATCTCATCTATCTATCTATCCATCTATCCATCTATCTCTCTATCTCGTCTATCTATCCATATCTACTCTATTATCTCCAGCTATCATCTCTCTATCCGTCTCTCACTATCATCTATCCTCTATCCATCTCTATCATCCATCTATCCTCTATCTATAGACAAGAAAACACAACCCACAGACTCTGAAAGGAATGCATTTGGTTTTTATTTCCTAAACAACCCGAGCATGAGCAGCACACCAGTCGACCAGCAGAGGGTCCCCGTTGCATGCACATCAAATACCAAACATCGTCAGGGAAGAAAACCCACCCTGGAATTATTTACAAAAATTATGCACGTGAGCATGTATGAAAATCAATAGTCAAGGACACAAAAGAATATCTACATAACTTAAAGGCATGAGTAATACGTTAATCATGTTTTGTCTTTTCACAAGTCCAATAATCTATTAGTTATCTGCTGATTTATGTGTGGGCGCGCATGACTAATAAGCATTGTGGAACCAGGACAAAATGTCAAAAGTGCAAACCCTGTCTATCTGGCACAACTATGGCACATCCATGATGAGCTTTTAAAAAACGTCCCTACTGTTTTGACCAATAATCGAACGTAAACACGGAGTTCTTATTTACACTTCAACCAACCCGGTCAGAAAGAAGAGGTTTACATAAGGATGAGAAACGGAACGGTTGTTTTTTGCTTGAAAATGTAAAGTAATTTGGTGGGAGGGTGAGCCCGTTATGCTCACCTTACATTAAAAAACAAAGTTCACCCAAGTGGTTAAAAGGGACATTTTAACCAAATATTCCAAGAAATACCAAAATCACAAAACCACATATATAAACAATGTAACTTAACAAACTATAGAAACTCTGTCAAGCCATTTTTTTTAAAGGTCCCTGGCATGAACATTTCCCTTTATGAGGTTTTTTTACGTTAATCTGGTCCCCCCTTCCGCCCCCCCCCCCCAGCTGCCTAGGTCCCCCTGGCTAGAACCGGTGATGGTTAAACCGGTCCTGGGTATCCTGCTCGTCTTTGGAAAATGAACTCAGACGTGCCAATCGGACTTATGATGTCATAAGGGGCAATGGTACCTCCCCTTTCTTCTCCGCTTGGTCCGATTAGAAGTTTGGCCACTAAGTTCTACTATCAAAGAGACTTCGATTCAGTATTAGGGACCACATAGTTCTATATCAAGAGAACTTCAGACTCAGTATTAGGGACCACTAAGGTCTATATAAGAGACTTCAATTCAGTATTAGGGACACTAAGGTCTATATAAAGAGACTTCAGATTCAGTATTAGGACCACTAAGTCTATATAAGAGACTTTCAGATTCAGTATTAGGGACCACTAAGGTCTATATAAAAGAGACTTCAGATACAGTATTAGGGACGCACACTAAGGTCTATATAAAGAGACTTCAGATACAGCATTAGGGACCACTAAGGTCTATATAAGAGACTTCAGATACAGTATTAGGGGACCACTAAGGTCTATTAAAGAGACTTCAGTACAGTATTTAGGGGCCCTAAGGTCTATATAAGAGACTTCAGATACAGTATATGGGGCCACTAGGTCTATACAAAGAGACTTCAGACAGTATTAGGGGACCACTAAGGTCTATATAAGAGACTTCAATACAGTATTAGGGGACCACTAAGGTCTATATAAAGAGACTTCAGATACAGTATTAGGGGCCACTAAGTGTCTATATAAAGAGACTTCAGATACAGTATTAGGGGACCACTAAGTCTATATCAAAGAGACTTTTCAGATACGTATTAGGGACACTAAGGTCTATATAAAGAGACCTTCAGATACGTATGGGGACCACTAAGGTCTTATAAAGACTCAGATACAGTATTGGGGACCACTAAGGTCTATATCAAAGAGACCTTCAGATACAGTATTAGGGGACCACTAAGGTCTATATAAAGAGACTTCCATACAGTTTAGGGGATCAGTTCATATTAAAGCAACCCAAGAACCATGTCACGGGACCTTTAACAAAGACTTGGATCTGAGTGCAAAATAGTGTCTTTTTTTTCAAAGATTGACTTGCTTCAGTCACACCCCCCCATAGTGCAACCCATGCAATAAACCTTTATCATGTCCTACTTTCTATTCACTAAAACGCAGTTCCAACGCCTGAATACTCACATCCTTCCTCTTCGTAGTGACTTGACCAATCGTTACGGTCAACACATGGTGAATGTTGTTGACCCAATGCGATAGCACAGTCATGCTCCGTTTTGACGTGTGCCCTGTGTACTCATTTATAAATATTAAGCCTTTTAGCCTTTTGGCCATGTTAAGCCATTTCCCGCTTTATATGGCAGCATTATGCCGCGTT
>NW_022605581.1:822360-837321 GCF_008692095.1 Etheostoma spectabile | reverse complement strand
TCTATCCATCTATCCATCTATCTATAGACAAGAAAACCACAACCCACAGACTCTGAAAGGAATGCATTTGGTTTTATTTCCTAAAACACCGAGCATGAGCAGCACACCAGTCGACCAGCAGAGGGTCCCCGTTGCATGCACATCAAATACCAAGACATCGTAGGGAGAAGAAGAACCCACCCTTGGAATTATTTACAAAAATTATGCACGGGAGCATGTATGAAAATAAATAGTCAAGGACAAAAGAAATATCTACATAACTTAAAGGCATGAGTAATACGTTAATCATGTTTTGTCTTTCACAAAGTCAAATAATCTATTAGTTATCTGCTGATTTATGTGTGGCGCGCATGACTAATAAGCATTGTGGAACCAGGACAAAATGTCAAAAGTGCAAACCCTGTCTATCTGGCACAACTATGGCACATCCATGATGAGCTTTTAAAAAACGTCCCTACTGTTTTGACCAATAATCGAACGTAACACGGAGTTCTTATTTACACGTTCAACCAACACGGTCAAGAGAAGAAGAGTTACATAAGGAATGAGAAACGGAACGGTTGTTTTTGCTTGAAAATGTAAAGTAATTTGGTGGAGAGGGTGAGCCGTTATGCTCACCTTACATTTAAAAAAACAAAGGTCACAAAGTGGTTAAAAGGGACATTTTACCAAAATATTCCAAGAAATACCAAAATCACAAAACCACATATATAAACAATGTAACTTTACAAACTAATAGAAACTCTGCAAGCCATTTTTTTTAAAGGTCCCATGGCATGAACATTTCCCTTTATGAGGTTTTTTAACGTTAATATGAGTCCCCCCTTCCCCCCCCCACAGCCTGCCTATGGTCCCCCAGTGGCTAGAAACGGTGATAGGTGTAAACCGAGTCCTGGGTATCCTGCTCTGTCTTTGAGAAAATGAAAACTCAGACGGGCCAATCGGGACTTATGATGTCATAAGGGGCAAGGTTACCTCCCCTTTCTCCGCTTTGTCCGATTAGAGAATTTGGCCACTAAGTTCTATATCAAAGAGACTTCAGATTCAGTATTAGGGACCACTAAGTTCTATATCAAAGAGACTTCAGACTCAGTATTAGGGACCACTAAGGTCTATATAAAGAGACTTCAAATTCAGTATTAGGGACCACTAAGGTCTATATAAAGAGACTTCAGATTCAGTATTAGGGACCACTAAGGTCTATATAAAGAGACTTCAGATCAGTATTAGGGACCATAAGGTCTATATAAAGGACTTCAGATACAGTATTAGGGACACTAAGGTCTATATAAAGAGACTGTCAGATACAGCATTAGGGACCACTAAGGTCTATATAAAGAGACTTCAGATACAGTATTAGGGGACCACTAAGGTCTATATAAAGAGACTTCAGATACAGTATTAGGGGGCCTAAGGTCTATATAAAGAGACTTCAGATACAGTATTAGGGGACCACTAAGGTCTATATCAAGAGAGCTTCAGATACAGTATTAGGGGACCACTAAGGTCTATATAAAGAGACAGATACAGTATTAGGGGACCACTAAGGTTATATAAAGAGACTCAGATACAGTATTAGGGGGCACTAAGGTCTATTAAAGAGACTTCAGATACAGTATTAGGGGACCACTAAGGTCTATATAAAGAGACTTCAGATACAGTATTAGGGGACACTAAGGTCTATATAAAGAGACTTCAGATACAGTATTAGGGGACCACTAAGGTCTATATCAAAGAGACTTCAGATACAGTATTAGGGGACCACTAAGGTCTATATAAAAGAGACTTCACATACAGTATTAGGGGATCAGGTCTATATTAAAGCAACCCAAAGAACCATGTCACGGGACCTTTAACAAAGACTTGGATGAGTCGAGTGCAAAATAAGTGTCTTTTTTTTCAAAGATTGACTTGCTTCAGTCACACCCCCCCATAGTGCAACCCATGCAAGATAAACCTTTATCATGTCCTACTTTCTATTCTACTAAAACGCAGTTCCAACGCCTGCAATACTACATCCTTTCCTCTTCGTATGACTTGACCAATCGTTACGGTCAACACATGGTGAATGTGTTGACCCAATGCGATAGCACAGATCATGCTCCGTTTTGACGTGTGCCTGTGTATCATTTATAAATATTAGCCTTTTAGCCTTTTAGCCATGTTAGCCATTTCCCCTTTATAGGCAGCATGATGCCGCGTTGAAACAGGAGTTTACCCACAACTCTATGATGAAAGCTCAAATAGCATGTTATAACTGTTTAGCAACACTGTTTTGGAGACCATTGCAATAAAAGGCAACTATCCAGTGGTTATCAAAAGCTCAGCGGTCCACCCAAAATCCCTGGGTGGGGAGGTCGATCAATGAAAAAAAGGTCTTTGTGTATTGGAAGCTAAATTGCATGATGACACGCACCCGATTTTGGAGATGAAGTGATGTTGCAACGACAGAACACGGAAAAAAAACAACTAGAAACTACATCATTAATGTGGACAGCTCCTTTCAATGCAGTCCCTGCAGTAGAAACCTGTTCCTCACAACGGACCTGTATCTCGGCCCCGTTTGCAGAATTTAGGAAAAGCTTCATGAGCCTCAGATTACAAAAAGAAAGAAGTAGCCTTCATTAACAGACACTCCTCGTACAACTTTCAAATTCAAACCCGCACACGAGATCGTTGAGGGAAGTGGATCCCAACCGGTCTCGGTATGACGGTCCAGACACTTCCCCCCGCACCCAGGTGTCCTAATCCAAGACTGGTCATTGAAGCCAGTTGCGGGTGTAAGGATGGAGCGTAGAGGTTCCATAGAGTCTCTGTTGGCTGTCTGAGCAGGCCCCCCTGACCTATCCAGGTCGCCCATGGCCCTGGTCTTACGCCCCCCGCCCCCCCCCCACCCCCCACACCGCCTCAGGTGTCTTGGCAGGAGTGGCAGCAGCGGCTCTTAAACTGGGGCAGCGGACAGAGCTGGAGCTGGTGAACCTTCTCGCAGTACCTCGTGCTGTCTCGACACTCTCCTGCTGGAACACACAGATCCAACAGTTTACTACTCATGCTCACTTTAAGCCTCCTCCACCAACCCCCCCCACCCACATACCAACTTCTGCCAATAACAATGGAGGTCGGTGGAATTGCAAAACAACTCCTCCCAGTGATAATATCTCCAATGTAAAGGGATTTTATAGGTAACGTCTGTGGGTCATTCAAAGTAAGGGGGACACTGTTTCTGGGCATTCCTGAAGTCGCAGACTTTTAACAAAAGTACATTTTTTAAATCTGAGTACCACTAACCATCTTCCACTTGTTTTATAACTTTTACATTTTAGAAACCTCAGCACATGAAACCAAGACTCTACGAATTAAGGACTGGGCCAGATAAGGGATGCAATGTGCCACGATGAAGCTTTTTGCTCCAATGATTCTGGCAATAATATGTATTTATTTTACAATTTAATTTTAGCTCCAATCCAAGTTATTCTTCAACTCTTGTCAGGGCAGTCAGTGTGATCATGACAGCAACTAACTGGTACTGTACTCAAGAATATCTTCAGTATTTTTTCAGCCCTGCATATGTCGATTCTTATAAGTCCTCTGCAACGCATATGTAGTTTGAATATGCTTTACGGCTTATAATAAACTCCGGATCCTTTGAAAATCAAGATCCCCATTGAGTGACCGGTTCTCACCTCTGCCGCAGGACAGAAGGTTGCACCTCTGCCAGCCGGGGGGGCGAGTCCTCCACGTGCAGCGGTGTTTCCGCGTGGCCTGCCCAGTTCGACGGCGTGCGCACGTCACCTGGCGGGACTGGAAGCCGTGCGGCCCACAGGTGGCGGTGCACTGCGTCCACGGCCCCACGCGCCAGTGGAGGGCGCAGGCCTCTGCCGAGCAATTCTTCAGGGAGCCGGGCCTGCAAATACAAACACACATACGATTTTGAAAGTTATTTTTTGGGGGGCATTTTTTGTCGTACAGGACAGCTTAGACTTGAAAGGGGTGAGAGAGGGGGACTGACTCCACCAAGTGAGCTGTCCAGGCGCCCGCACATATGTTTACATGTGTCTAAAAGTTGTCAGATATTCTCTAGTGAGTGTTTTTCTCACTGAAACATGAGGTATGACTGAACTTAATTCATATATATATATATATATTGTGATATTCATATTTACCTCTGGAGTCCACTGCACATCCTGAAGGAGACTTTGGTGGCGTTTGTGTCCTGGCAGTAAACATGGCGGTGCTGCGTGGCCAAGCTGGGACCCACACATTGACCACTACACTATGAGAGGAGAGTAAAAGCAAGTTCCGCTTTTAGTTTGAAAATACTTTTCTGCAAGTAACTTCCCTCTTGTCCCATTTTAAGTCATAACCGCTGTCACTGAATTTCAAGTTTTAAATCTAAACCATGCCTCATAAGCCACACGAGCTACTTTCTTTTTCTTAACCATTTCTTAACAATTATGCAACCAAAGTGGACTTTCCCCCTGAGAAATTCTCATAATTGGGAAATATGTGAAAGCGCTGCCACAGACAAAAAGGGACTTCCCCAACTACAACAGCAGTTATTTCAATATGATAAAATAAAATAAAGGATCAGCAGGGTGCTTCCCCCTCCACAGGGAACTTTTACAGCCAGTTAATAGCTTTTAGCAGCGGTTCCCCCTCCATTTGGAAAACATATAAGTGCCAGTTATGAAACTACCTCACATTAACTGTCCATGAGCTGGCACACACATTGTGTTTTGCATAAATATACAGCATTGACCCAGTCCATGACGTTGTGATGCGTTTGCTGTCCGTGTGAGTGGACTCACTGCTCCCCAGCGGGTAGTGGCCCACCTGGCACAGGGCAGCAGGTTGCAGAGCCTGGTGTCAGAGGGTCTCCTCCCTGTGCCGAGGCAGTGCTGGCTCTCCACCTCTCTGGATCCGCCCTCGGGACCCTTCACGCAGCGGACGCTCCTGGTCTGGGAGCCCCCTCCGCAGCTGGCTGAGCATGGCGACCAAGGATCCACCTGCCACCTGATCGCACCACAGGAGGAAAAAACGTAGAGTTGATGTGCTTATCAGGAAGTTCAGCTGTTTTTTTAGGGCCCCGAAGTAGTCAAATAGTCACGGACTCAAAAAGGAAACGCAAGTAAAGAGGACCGTGGTAACTGGTCTTATCAAATCCACAGAAATAGTAGTAGTAGTAGTAGTAGCAAGGTACCTGGGGGGGCAGGCTTGTCCATTATTACACAGCTCAGCTGACTTGCTGCTGTTACTCCTCTCTGAGCAAATAGGGCCATTGGCTCCCACACAATTTCTTCCTTTGAAACCTGAAAATAAAGTAAAAGAAGCAATATTAAGTGGTCATGGATACTATCAAAAGATGGGGAATTGTCTTTTTAAACTGTAATGTATATTCCTGATAATAGTTTCAGGGTCCTCTCAGTTAATGTGTTACAATGAGGCAAAGATCTACTCGGTTACAGCTGAAGACGCTGTGTCTTGCCTGGTAATAATCGCAGTGTCGAGTCGGTTCTGGTTTTCTCAATTCAGATAACACAGGTCTTAATGGGTTCTTTCTTCCCGTTATTTCAGCAGCACTACATTTGGTCTTGCATTACAAAGAGGGTCAGGATTCTTTGGCGTGTATCTTTCGAGGTGGCCTACTCCTGTTAAAAAAAAAGAAGACCGCGCTTTCCGAGAACCAGGTTCAACTTCCCTGTGAACGTACTTGGAATTGCCATTCTTAAGATTCCTGAAGTGCGTCCATCACACACAACTTCAAACTGAGTTTGATTTAAAATACAAGAAATTGCGGTTCCGGAGCGCCAGATATCGGCCTCTATGGTCATAGCTGTGTGTGTTATATGTTTCAAAGTTGAAAATAATGCTTTCCCAGAATCTCTGAGCCCGAACCACAAAAGAACAACACATTACTGAAAACTGGACTACATGAATTATTATATTAGGTCAGACTCAACTTGACATTAGGTGAAAAACGTTGATCGTGAGCCTAACAAAAAGTTCTAGATGTCTCGTGTTTTGTTTTATGTTCATATTTTTTTTCTCAAAACCTTGGGAGCTTGGCTTGAAATACATTTTTGAATGTTTGGATAATCATTATTCCCGCAGAATGACTCAAAGGAATCCCTCCAGAGACTAAACTAACCATTATCTGGCCAGAGTTTTATTTTAAACACGCCTGCAGCAATATTGGGCCTTCGTGGACCTTACCTGTGATCTGCAGCCGAGACGAAACAGATGTAGATCCAAGGCGGTTCCTGGCGGTGCAGGTGTACAGACCCTCGTCCACCTTTCTCGGAGACTGGATCCTCAGTGAGCCGGTGGACAACAAGCCTACTCTGCCAACACCAAAGCAATGCAGCCACTCAGCAGCTACATTTACACAAGGAAATCTGCAGTTTTGTTTATCACATTAAGGAGAAGTTCTTACCTGCTGTTGTAGTGCAACTCTTCTCCATTCTTGGTCCACGTCAGGGATGGTTCAGGGTCCCCCAGAGCCTCACACCTCAGCTCCAAACTAGCAATGGGTTTCTGCAGCAGAACAGGCACCCCCACGTGGACTATCATGTCAGACGACGGTGCAGATCCGAGCTTCCCGGGCCGCTGGATTATGATTGGATTCCTTGACCTGGACGTGTGGGCTTTGATGTGCGGCTTGTAAAGGAGAGGCCCTTGCGTGGAGGATTCTGCACTTTCTGGGGGGTGAAGAGTAGACTCATTGGTTTCACCTTGGGTCACAATGAGCTCACTCAGCAGTTGTGTGATGAGTTGTTCCCCCCATGGCCCCCCGTGGCCTTCAGAGAGGTTGTGCATGATCTCATCTAGCCTGTGGGTATCGGCGGTGAGCACGAGCAGACTTGAAAGTTCGGATCCTGATCTCTCATCCTCCAGGGTCGACCTGTTCTTTTCACTGGAGTGTGTTTTATCAGCGGTGTCTTTTACATCTTGGCGCGAGCCTTGGAGTTCCAGCAAATGCTCAACAATGTTGTCGTATTGGTTGAGGGAGATGGGTAGCTCGGGGAACCTTTCCCCCGTTGAGGCCGCATCTGGCTGCCCGACCTTTTGTAGTCCACCCGCGAGGCGCCACGCCTCCGGAACAGAGAGCTTCTGCTTGCTGCCGATGATCTGGAGGACGAAATGTTCTTTGGCCTGACCTGCTACGCATGTGTAGATCCCGGCATCAGACGCACGGACCTGCTGAATCTTCACGTACCCCGGTGGTGTTATGGAGAGGTGTGGGGGTCCGGCCAAGGGCTTCCCTTCCTTCAGCCACCGGACGTGGGCTTTGCGGAAGTGTCGGGTCGGGCAGCGGAGGACCACAGTTGTCCAGGGGAGCAGGTAGGCATAGCCTCCCACTACCATCTGCAACTTCTTGCCCTTCCTCAACTGGATGTACACCTTTCTCTGGGCCAGTATGGTGGGCTCGGGCTTGACAGAATCTGGGATAAAATGGTGAATGGCATAGTTATGATCTCCGTGCTATCTGTACTGCGTTTATAATTTTTTAAGCCATTTCGATACAACTTAGCTATGGAATGTTTGTCTTGCTTTCTAACATATCTTTCCATCTCTCTTAGCAGTACAAATAAAATAAAAAATAGAGCCAAACAGAGGGTCTCTTACTCTCACAGAGCCTAAGGGAGCATGGCCGGATTTTGGTGGGCCGGGCCGTCAGGGAACAGTTCTCAGGGTCTACGATCACATGTCCCCTATCTTCCCCTTGTCTTCTGCAGACTGCCTGTAGTCTCTGAACGCCATTTCCACAGGTTACTGAACACTAGACGAATAAACAGATATAGTGTAAGATATGTGTGTGTGTGTGTGTGTGTGTGTGTGTGTGTGTGTGTGTGTGTAAATGTGTATATATATGTATTTATTTCCATGCATTTTTTTGCAGTCCAGTAGTTTACAATAAGCTATTTTAACGGATATTTCGTAGCCTTACTATCTAACAAATTAATGTCACTTTTGTTTATGATTGATATTGTTTTTACTAACATCTTGCATTTTGTTTTTATGTACAGTAAGTATATACATGACGACATGACAATAAAGGATATCATGAATCTTGAATTTGAACACAAACATGCATTCCAGTTGTCCACGATATTTCTTTTTAAATTATTTTAAATCCATCTGTGCATATGCTGTCCATCTCCTCACGTTAAGGTGCACGTTATGGCATGACTTTTCAATTTTGACCATTTCAAAAAAGAAAAAGAAAAAAAGAAGGTCTGTCGGGGACTTAGCAAAGCAAAGCCTACCTGGGACCAGTCCGTTGTCACCCATTGAGGGGGACACTCTTGGTGGGCACAGGGCTGCTGGTTTGCGGGGCCCTTGGAAGAGCAAAAGGTGTCCGGCAGCTCCAGGACGCTGCCATCTGCCAACCGCTGTTTGCACAGGACCTGCCTCCTCTGGAATCCCCCCCCACAGGTCTGGGAGCACTACCAAAAAAAGTGGGCTTCCATTAGCGTCAGTCTAATTGCTGGGCCAGGCATTTATAGTGGTGAACTTCCTAGGTAAGATCTTTACCTGGCCCCAGTCCCGCGTTTCCCACATAGGAGGGCAGTCAAAGCGGTTGCAGGCTTGGACGGGGCTGGGCTTGGGGGACTGACAGTCTTCATCCCTCAAGACCCCGGTCCGGTTACTGTCTCGAGAGGGCCGGTGGGTGCACGCCACATTGCGGGTCATCAGACCAACCCCACAGGTAGCAGAGCATGAACTCCACTCCTCTGTTTCCCACCTGGGAACACAAGGTCTAGAACGTCAAACTGTATCAACAAAAATGGACCTAAACCAGTCCAAAACTGGTTAATTTGGATTTTAGAGTAAGGCGTTATCGTTTAAATTTATCATTTCAACTCTTTGCCGTTCCTGATTATTTCCCCGTACTTTATCTTTTTGTGTACATGTACGGTATACGTGGCCCCATTATCTGATCTATAAAGGAGTGCGGTCAGGAGGAGGTCAGTCCCAGTGCTTGATGGTTTCACTTGATCCCATGAGAGGACGCTCTTGCAGTCTTATGAATGTGTGAATTCATGAAAGTGAAATTCATGAAAGTGAATGCGAGTGAAAACAAAAAGAGGGATTCATGGGGGCCAGATCCCGGCAGATGAAGAAATATTACATCTCCCACGGAATTTAGTGATGTTTGAGAAACCCCTACGGCATAACTTCTTCCCTTGCATTTTCCCAATGACCTCCATATATAATAACAGTACCCAAAACCTTTTGTTATCTAACACAATTTGATACAGGGTGATGAATCCAGCGTTAAAGTTTTCTGAGCCCTTTTATTTCAATTTTAAAAAATGATGTGGCATGTGTCTTAGTAGTCGCTGTGCCTTTGAAGGCATCTCAAAGCTTTGGCTTTCACCAAGATGGCAGCCATTTTACTTCTTGCTTGACAGGTTGGGTGATATTTCAAAACTATTCATATTTACCCTCGGGTCCAGGAACTGAGGAGAATTGGGAATGAAGCTTGTTTCTGGACCGGTCCTGTACCCAAAGCCAAATCCTACGCTGTTTCCCTTCAGAGGGAACAGTATCCAACGAGTGTAGCTTAATATGGGGGGGGTGAGGAGGCCTCAGGGAGGGAGTAAAGGGCCAAAGGAAACAAGTCCAATACGGTGTTTGTTGTGCCTGAAAACAAGACTCAAGGTCTGGAAAAACAGGCGAGGGCAGGCTGCAAGCCTCGGGGCTTTCTGACAAGAGTGCGAGTGCTGGAACACCGACGCCGGGTGCACGGTGTTAACTTGAAACCTGTGGCCCACCGCAAAATCCACTCACCGTTTAGCCACGGCTTGGCTATTTTAAACATCATTTAACATCATTATGCTATTTAACCATTCAGGTATTTCATTTTGACGACTTTTGTGTGCTCATTGTTCGTCTCCCGTGTTCCACATTGATGCCCAATCAGATGATTAACACTGCTTGCTTAACACAGAAACACCTGCAAAGCTTGGACTAAAAGCTTAATAATGTAGGATACATCTACCAATGCATTTCAATAATTTCATCTAGAAATTTAGCAAGGGTTTTCATGGTTCCCAGAGGTCAATTACAAGGATTTTAGTGATCTCCTGAACTTCTGACTACTTCCAAATCAGGAATGCCCTTCCCCTGATTTCCATGAAATGAAATGTCCCTTTCAATGAGAAATAGCAACCTCTATTGGGTAGGTCGCCATGAAATTTGCTAAGCACATTGATGCTCCCCAGAGGATAAACCCCTTCCGTTTTCTACACTCGATAGGTTTTTACTTTGGAGTCGACCTATGGTCAAAGTGTCAAAGTAGGATCTTAACTAATGGTCTGATTCAGTACATTTTCCAATGGCATTCAAGATACCTAGAAGTTGAATCTATATGTTTTTGGTTTGTCTGACATTTCTTCTAGCACCACAATTAATATGGAAGAAATATCAACATCTAATCTAACATTCATACCATAAACCTTTTTCATTTTGGACACATGAGGATTTGTTGGGCCTCATATTAGGCCAAATGTTAACTTCAAACACATGCATATTTTAAAATGTAAAGAGCAGATCTTCCCCAGATCTTTCCTATCAGCCCCGCAGGTATAGCCCCCACTGGAACCTGATCCCTACTTAACGTCTGACTCTGACTGGGTCCATTTCAGGCTCTCAACGATCCAACCATCCATCTCTGTCCTTCTGCTTCAGTATCACTCGGACCCAGGTGGCCCTAATGCTGATTTAATCGGCACATGTGGTTTAAACTGAGAAGTATGTAGTGGATTAGAAGGATTTGAATCTCTCTTGTACACATCCAGTGATTAGCAGAGACTAATTGATTAAACTAATGCATTGTGTGTTTTTTTGATAGTCTGAAAGCTAAGCAGTTCCAGGTGTGGAACCCAGGGATAATCTGGGAAATGGTAAACGAATGTTCCTGCTCCCTATATTGCATATTTGCTGGGTTACAGTCTTGGCAAACTAATAAAGAGCCGAGCCAGATTTCAGTCCTGTTTTTAATTAATATTTTCATCTTGAATGCAGCCAAATGCCTTCCCCCCCCCCCCCCCCCCCCCCCCCCAAAAAAAAAACACATGCCTGCCTCAGAACAACTGCATCCATCAATCAGGTCTATGTTAATGTTCACGCACAAACCAATTTAAACAATGTCTGGATGATAGTGATGTGTTGTCTGTGTTGTGCCGTACCTGGGTGGGCAGGGCCGGGTTTTGCAGTCCTGCAGGAGCTGCGGGGGCCGACGGGAGCTCACACACAGGCCCTGGTCTGCCGCCTCCCTGGTCTGCTTGTTCAGGCAGATGACCACAGCCTCCTGCACACCTGGAATTAGACAGCACCGAGCGGTCACAAGGGATGTCCGAAGAACCGTGAGCTATTGCGCGTTTCAATCTTAAGTGCTTTCACCTTTTAAAAAATGTGTTTACTTACGCTCAAAGGGTAGGGGGTTCATTGGAATTATGGCAATTGTTTTTATGTCATTCTGCTGTGTCATTGCAGATGTTTTCTATTATTATTAATGCTCAATAAAAACATGTTGAAAGAAAAATGTGTATACTTGCTGTACCGTATCTTCTTAAAAGGAATGCCAAAAATGCAAACACATACTGTTCATGTTAAGCATCTCTCCAATATTCTCCCACTCTGATCATGTTATGGAGCATAGAATATTGCAAGAAGACACCGCAATGAAGCTTGGCCCCTCCATGAAAAGCAAGCGAGGGTTGTACCTATTGGAGGACAATGAACACACAGCTGTTTGAGGAAGTTCTGGCCTGAGCTGTGGAAAAAGCTTTCAGGGTGTGATGTCAGGTCACGTTAAAAGCAACGTAACATAAGTCTCGGAGTCTGCTTCTAATGTTGGGGACAATAACAGGGAAGCAGGCACTTCAAACGCCACGGTGGTGTGATGGTCCACAGGAGCGCCGCCCTCAGGGTGTGTAGGTGACATCCGATCCCACTCTGTAATCATCCCCCGAATGGGACTTTGTTAGGTTTGGGTGAGCGCGCGCACGCACACACACACACACACACACACACACACACACACACACACACACACACACACACACATTGACAAAAGTCTACGCCCATGTGCAGAAATGAAGCTACACATGCACGCTTGTGGAGACGTTAGCACACGGGAACAAGTTTCAGGCGTGGAGGCTTGGATGTGGAGGTGGGGGAGGTGGGGGGGGGAGATTAAAGCGGGCCTCAACGAATGTTGGCAGGATGTTTAGGAAAGCTGGCGCTGCGTTCACTGCCGCTGTGAGAGTCGCTGACGTGTGACCTTTAGGGATGAACTTGGGATTCCATCCATTGTCATCTAGTATCACATGACTCACTTCGACTTCAAAAGGCCATACTGGCGTGGCTTTGGTCGTCCACCGACGTGAGGTCACCAGTGACATTTCTTTTTAACACAGCAACTGGGACTTCTTCAATGGGGGTTGCTTCTAGGATTTACAGTGCATTCAAACTACTGTAAGTCATGTATTTGCTGTATTTGTACAATTAAGTGAGTTAACAACGTTTTTTCGGTTGCATCCTGATTTTTGAGTGTGCTCTCTCTATTTAGCCACTCTTGCAGCGTGGTTGCACCATTCCTGCCTTTCCTAGTTCCATTTCTACATACAGCAACTGTTATTCAGTGGGGGGTTGCTTCCTGGATTTACAGTGCATTCAAAACTACTTTAGGCAATGACATGTATTTGCTGTATTTGCTGTATTTGTACAATTAAGTGACGTTTTTGAATGTGCTCTCCTCTATTTAGCCACTCTTGCAATGTGGCGCTAGGGGTGAAAATGTTGATCTTTCAACTTCCCATTCCTGCCTTTCCTAGTTCCATTTCTTTACTTATCTGATTTTAAAAATGTTAATAAGGATCTCACCTCCCCCACAACTCTCTGAGCACTCCGTAAACCCCTCATACTCCCAGTCGTGGAGTTCTTCTCTTTCAGGTGTCCCCCCATCCTCCTCTTCCTCTCCCTCCTTCTCTTTTCCTTGGACCGAAACCCCAGAGCAGGGAGAGCGGTAGCAGGGCTGGCTGGTAGCAGGTTTCACCCCCCCACACTCGTCATCGGGCAGGTCGGCGACCGTCTGGGAGAAGGACAGCAGGACCTGGCACTTGACGGTCCGTCGCTGGGTCCCGGCGCCGCAGGTCCTGCTGCAGGGCTGCCACGGACCGGGGATGAAGCTGGGGACGAAGGGGGCAGCGGGTTGATCAATCGCACGCATGCAAACATAACCAAAATATGCTGTTCATTTAGCTGGTATGCTTCACATAGAGGCTCGGAAAGGCAGTTTCGTTTTTGATTTGATAAGGACTGGTTCCAAACCAATGCTCCCCTGAAAGTAGTTCCAGTCCCAGGATTTTGTGCATTCCCCATGTACACAGATTGAAGTCATTTACTGCTAATTTCAAAACTCGAGTATTTATGACATCCAGTCCTGCTGTGGTTAATTGAGCAGCTGTGACGCATTAGGATGAAGCCATTCTTGGATAAACAGCTTTCATGCGCATCCTTCCTCCTCTTAAAGGATCAGAGAAGGAAATACTTGTAAATCATTGTGCGAGATCATGAATGCCTAAAGGCCCGTTACGGTTGGCTGACAGTCAGAGTCCAGAAACTGCACTGTCACGCCCTAAATGGCTTTGTGAGAGTGTTAGAAGGAAGAAATGATGAAAGTGGAAAGTGTGAGACAGAATCCCTCCTGATCTTCAGGTTGGCCAAAATAAAAAGCAAAGCTCTTTAATCAAGGAGGGAGAAATATAGCAGAATGTCCATAATGATTAAATAATGTTCTGGTCTGATTGGTGAGAGCGGAGAGGCAGTATCATGTCCCCTTTGTGTCCATTACGTGGCTATTTGAATATTGTAGCACTGGGATTATTCTTTTTATGGAATCTGCGGATATAAAGACCAAACAGGGTCCGTGTTTACTCTGTTGTTCTCATTTCACCCAGCTGTGCACATGATCATGAATACAAAGTGGTTGGAGGCATTTACTGTTAATCCTTAACCATTTCATGTCATTACAGTGCAATATTTAATGCTCAATCACTTCATCTCATTACCGTGCCATATTTAATACACCAAACTATATTTTTGCATAACGTGCATACAAACCCTCTGTCTTTCTACTGTTTTATATATGTATATAGTTGCTCTCCCTCTCCTTTTTCCAACACTACTTAGATTTTTAGGTTTTTTTATGTTGTGTTGACACTGTAAAGGGGTTGCTTCAGTCTCGTTGCACAGGTACTGCACTTGTGTACAATGACAAAAAAGGCATTTTATTCTATTCTAGAGGTGTTCAGTGTGTCCAAACTAACCTTTAACACTGAATCCTCAGGCTGGACTTATGTCACTGTATATCCCCACTGTCGCTGACAGGTCACTAGTTTAAATCTGACCCAGCCAAGTGATTTGTAAGTTCCACTACATCATAGAGACTAACTTAGCTGGGAGTATGATTAAGTCTCTTCCGTGTTTAACATTCAGCCTTACCGTAACAGTAAATCGATGCTCTCTCTGGGTTTATAAAACAATCAAAGCACTGTCCTCCACCATCCGTCATCAGTGCGCATGTATTTCCCAGAGTGTGCAGCATTCTTCCTCGGTTAAGCAGTCTGACCACAACACAACACCACCCGGCTGTTTCATAAGACGCCTCAATAAGGAGCTCATAATTACAGCAAAGCTGGTTCTTTTATGAGCGCTCGAGGACAAACAAATGAATCAGCAGCCGTTAGACCTTGGATCACGAGCAACGGAGTCAACAAGCGAACCCACAGACACGCTTCTCTTCACGCGTTGTTAGAGTACATCCCTCACTTCTAAAACTATTTCCTTCTTGGATTGAAACAACACATTTTTGCGATATCCGCCAAAGAGCCATGCTAATCAATTGAGTTCAATTTGGATCAATGGAAATATTTGATTTACTCATGGTGG